>NW_012130075.1:6232765-6234389 GCF_000143395.1 Atta cephalotes
TACTACTACGTATATATATATATATATATATATATATATATATATATATACAATGTATATAACTATAAATATATAACTATACTAGCATACTATATAACTATATAGCAATGTATATAACTATAACTTTTTCATTCAATCGTAAGCTTCAATTACGAGCGTTAAGACATGGAGTGAAAGAATATATATCAAAAATATATGCCAAAAATCGATCGAGCGAAAAAATTACCGTCCCTTGGGTCATCAGGTTTATCAAGTCCACCGCCATCGAAGGAAAAAGTGAGATATTGAGAATATCCTGGCGGAAAAGTATCAAAGTTCGCCAAAGCGCTCATCAACGTCATCGATGCCATCGAAATATAAACCATAAAATATAAACATAGATAAACTCGCGAACAAAGAAAATACGTAGAAAGATGCGATACAATATTGATAAACTCGCGAACAAAGAAAAAACGCGAAGAAATGTGTCGCCACACGTTCACAATTCTTCGAAAGAGAGAAGAAGTTACCTCCTCTTCGATTCTAGTAGTTTTACCATATACGTTGCAATTTACGCGGATGCAATCAGTCTTGCGATATCCCTTGTACGAATAAAATATACTTCGCTAAAGATAGCAATGCATCATACGAAACAAAGAAAGACTGTAATAACATGTAAGTTCCAACGTTCTATAGACAAAAGAAACATTTTTTAACATTATGTATGTACACAGCATGGAGCATCGCGCGGTGCATTTACCGAGCACATTACGATCTGACGGTTACGAGCCACAAATTTTTGGAAATTGGAATCAACATTGGTTCACCGAATGGAGATCGTCCTGGAAGATTACCGCGGAATTGTCGCTATTTCTCGAAACGTGGAAGAACTTCTACGAGCAGCGATGGAATATTTACAAGAAGCTTCGAAGCGAATACAAAGACAATTTTATAAGCGATGGACCGCTAACCATCAGAATTTGCACTCTGAACAACATGTATGTAATTCTCGTATGTCTCGTATGTCTCGATTCTTCGTTCGATTCTGCATTACGACGCTACGCCGTATTTTTGTGTTTGACGGATATATCGATGTATTCGAACGATTAGACCGATTCGTCGATATGATTGATGTCAGTATACGCGATTCTCTAACATTGCATCCGAAGATATACGCGATAGTAACATCTTCAATGGACATCAGCTTGTCGATTGCGAGTTGACTTAGTTTTTAAGACGTACGAAAAAAAAACGATGTAAAAAATGTGAATAAAAAATTTTTCGTTCACATCATTATATATATTAGGTGTATAACTTTGCTTCCGCCGTTTTCCTATAGATGGTTTTAGCGGTAAGTGATGGTCGAAATAAATAGATCATAGACGTCATATAATAAACTTGGGCATCTGTCAACATAACCCCATAGAAACATTAGTCGATTTGTGTCTGCATCATAAAGTTATTCTCGATTGAAAATGTCAATTTACGAGCCAAATTCTTGTCATTTGCGGGAGGTTTTAATTTTTTGCTTCAATATGAAGAAATCTGCGGCTGAGGCTCATCGAATGCTCTCAAATACTTATGGTGAGACCGCTATTAGTGAAAGAACGTGTCGTGAGTGGTTTCAACGTTTCAAGAACGGTGA
>NW_012130075.1:6235579-6259854 GCF_000143395.1 Atta cephalotes
TATATATTTATATATTTTATGTTATACACTATTATTTTATATATATATATATATATTTTTTTTATTTATATTATTTTTTCATCTTACAGAAGGCGGTGGCAGCGGCAGCGGCGATGACCGCGACGGCAGAATCCCAATAATATGTGATATCACAATGAGATGACACGTATTAGTATTGATATTTACGTAAACATCGATAGTCCCGGGACCTTTCCACGCTCTCCTTCTCCGCCTACGAGTACCCCCGCGTCTTCCATCTACGTCCACGAGTACCTCCCCACGCCTCGCGCCTCCCTCTAGCCCCATGGATTAGAACCTGCTTATTATTCTTACTTTCATCATTCATATCTTAAGAGTTACACTATATATTCTGTAACAAAGCATCGTTTTATACATGTGTACATCTTGGACATTATAATGGTATGTAATTATAATGGTATGTATATAATGGTATATAATTATATATAAGACATAATTATATGTGACACCATCATATAAGGAACATAAAATGTTCCGAGACGGCAAAATATCTGGAAAACTATATATATAAGTTTTATAAAAAAAAGATTTTAGATAAAAGTTGTAGAGTTTAAAAAGTCTAGCCGCTGGCTTCATCAGTTTGATTTTGGGTGATGTCGCCAAGGTAGAGCAAAATCAACTCGAATTTTTTAAGTGAGACTTCTTACTTTTTCTTTCATTTTCTTATAGTCTTTGCTGAGACCTTTTCAAAACATTACAATTTTATCCATTAGATCAGTTACAAGTTGAGTATTTTATGATGAGATGAGAGCGAAATGAATCGAACACGAAAATTGTTTATTTTTTGCGCTAAAACTTACATGTTTTGTGTAGTAAATCATAAGCTATAATATACGAGAAAACTATTTGATTTCATATAGGATCCAATTTCATATAGGATTAGTAGGTCCTTTGCATAAACGAAATAATATAATGAAATTGTAATCTCTGTCATTTCTATGATATACTTTTATACTTTATTTAAGAATCTAATAACAGTCGCAAAAAAGTTATTAATTTAACATTTGTATTTCTTACAGATCATTTTAAAATGTGGTTAAAGAAGCTTATTTTCTAAACATTGTTTCTAATAGCATTTTTCTTATCAATTCGTGGACTGGACATTGTCCCAATATCATTTCAGATTTAATACCTACAGGAAAAGATATTACTACAATGATCATATCAAAAGCACTATAGGGAAAACACAATCATTAGATGTTTACGAACTCAGAATTTGGAAAAATTTTGCTAAAAGATTTTCAGACATTGTTTTGTTATTGGAAACTAATATAAATTTACACGAAATAATATGATAACAAAATAATAAAAATGCAATCTCTAAGACACAATCAATTGTCATCGCCACGATATCACAACTTAAATATTTGTGATTTAAAAATGGTTATATAAAGTTTATATATGTGAAACGTCTCTTTGAATCGGAAAATCCTGTATCATTTTGCAATTTTCGCAATAGTTAACAAGACATTTATTATTCAAAACTGAATATTAGTTTTCAATAATTTTTTATTCAAGTACTGTCAACTTTACAGAAAACAGCAGGTGACAGAAATTGTTTATTTTTTCTCTACATATAAAATTCTGAGAATTTTTCAAAGTATTTCGTATCGTATTTTCTCATATAGATAAAAATAATTGCCAATATAAGTAAAAAAATGCAATACTCAAATGTTGATAATTTCTGAAAAAATTCTTAGAACTCTATAAGAAGAAAGTAAACAATTTTTATCTTTTGCTATTTTTTTATAAAATTGATAGTACTTGAGTAAAAAATTATTAAACATCAATATTTAGTAATTAATATCTTGGCTGTGTGTTCCAAAATTGATTGCCAGCATTTTCAATGCTGGCGATCAATTTGGAATATAGCCCTTGTCAACTACTATAAAAATTGCAAAATGATAGAATATTTTTCAACTCAGTTTATTCCGCTCTATTTGTGCGCGAAATATTTGAAGGTCATTATGAGATACCCTGTATAATACAACGTGGGGACTTTTAACCGCTCAGAAATTAAGAGAGATACAGGAAAAAATTAATTTCATATGAAAGTTGTAGATTTTCTTGGAGGAAAGAAGATGGAAATAATAGATTTTGTATATAGAGCATCAAGATCAAGTCAATATGAATTTTTTAAATAAAAATTACTATTTTTTATTATAGGTATATTCTTGTATAAAGAGATGTAAACGACGGAAAAATACTAGAATTTTAGGGTAAAAAACTCAGAAATTAATGATTTTTTTTTCTTTTACTTTTATAGTTTTTTATTCGGATATTTTTTTAAATCATTTAGATCTGTTCGCATTGCTTGAAATCCCCCAAAATTTTTGTATTTAAAGTTTTAAAAATTTTGATAAAAATTTAAATTAGGGGCCTGCTAATGACCTTGATCTTGATATATGTTGTCAAGAGCCTGAATAAGCTCCAACAGATTTTAGCCGTCGCTTGTTTTCCGTTAAAAAGATATTAACAAAATAAGTTTAAGAAATAAATTTAAGAATAACTCTTTTCTATATGAAACAGAAATTCTTTTTAAATAAATTTTCTGCTTTAAAAACAAAATTTTTCTTTGAAAATATATTTTTATATAATTTTTATTATTATTATCGGGCGTCGAAATTAGAGAAGGCACAAATGCAAAGAGTGCAAGCAACACAAACAGACTTATTGACCTATTATCATCTCATCAAGAATTGCAACAGCTAATAATACATATTTCCATTTCGATATAAAATAAAGACAAAAATATTTAAAAATATCAAAATAACAAGAAAAATAAATTCTATTTCTTCTTCTATTTAACATGAATTTTAAGATTTTTCATGAATTTTATGTAATTTGGTTAAAAATACCGTTTTTACAGTAAAAAAACTGATTTTTTACTTAATACTTTTCTCCGAAGTTAAAAACCGTTTTTTTACATCTCTATTCTTGTAGCTGAAAGTCGAGCCATTTTCAAAACGCTATAATAAAATATTTTTTCATTAAGTACTTTTTGAGTAAAACTTGACAGTTACTGCTAACATTAACATATGGTTATAATATATTAGCAAGATGTGGAGGTTACTTATAATACAATCAGTTTAGTCCGCACGCTTTATCTACGCACGAAATTTGGCGGTCATTCTGGGACATCTTGTATACGTATATAAAAAGAGAGAAAAAGAAGGAAAGAGAAATTTGCAACAAAAATGCCGCATGCGATTGCACATTGTAGAAAATAATTAATTATACGTTTCGTTACTATGGACCTTGTTTCGCATGGAAAGTCGTGCGCTCCTGGATATAGTAGAGAAGTGGGGTAAACTTCGATTTGCGTGGAATCATACGCTCCTAAACATAGGGAATCATGAGATAAACCTCGCTTCTCCTTAAAAGTCATATGCCTCTAAGCAGGAGAAAACAGTGATAGCGACGTCAATTGATGAAGCAAAAGTAGAGGGACTGATTCTTTGAGTTGCGCGGGACCAAATATGCATCATTAGGAGAGAAATGTGAGATGGATCTCGCGTCGCGTAAAGTCGTTAAAAATCACAAATTCTTTGTTTTAAAAACAAAAATTATATAAATGTTTTCAAAGAAAAATTTTGTTTTTAAAGCAGAAAATTTATTTAAAAACAGAGGATTTCTGTTTCGTATAATAGAAAAGAGTTATTCTTAAATTTATTTTGTTAATATCTTTTTAACGGAAACAAAGGCTAAAATCTGGAGATCATTCAGGCTCTTGATCTTGACAATATCAAGGTTAAGGTCATTAGGGGCAAGCCCTAATTTAAATTTTTATCAAAATTTTATATTAAAATAATCTATCTCGTATAGTAAATACAATTTGCTTGTAATAGCAAAGCCGTTACTGCTTCAGTTGCAATAAAAACTTATTGCAACCGCGTAAAATACGATTTATCAAAAAAATTTTCTTCTGATAGACTAACTCATTTACCTGTACGTCCAATACCGAGATATTCGCCGATCCATCATTGAGATTAGGCTCGCATTTGATCCTCGAAACATCCTCACAACTTGATTCTCGCGAAGAGTCTTTCGATCTCGATTCCAGTGGATCGTTGTTCCGTGTCACACGACCCACGGATACCCTCTTCTGCCCTTTAAATCTAGTTTCTCGCTTGTACATCGGAGGAGGTATTCGCTTCTGAAAATAATTATAACAAATATTAAGATTGCTATATACTTACCTTTTTCTAAATTTATTTATTTTTCTAAATTAAACATAAATCATATAAGGTACTCAAAATTTCTACTAGAAGGAAAGCAAAAATTTATCATCACACAAAATTTATTGAAATATTTATATTAAAGGCAATCTTCGAGAATTTTCAACTGAACTCTCTTACAAATAACGCGTAAGTCATTAATTGGGTAATAAACGTTTAACTTTTAATCGTAAAATGATTTTCATAATTTCGATTGTTTCTCCTAAAATTTAAAGAAAGACAAGCGCTAACACCTATTCTCTTTTATGTACGGTCGTGATTAGAACGATTGCAACATTTTTTTTATAAATGTCGAAACGCACAAATATTACGAGGATATGAACTTCTGCAGTAAGGTTCGAATTAGAATACCTGTCAGAAAGATCGTATACCGAGTATATTAGAGAAATAGATAAGAGAAGATGGTGTACCTTTGACCAATTTTGACTTTTTTTTGTGCAAGCTATACTTTTGATGTCTAAAAAAATGATGTTCAAAAAAAATTCTAAAATATTCTTTGACATTAACATATATTTTTTATAAACTTAAATTGTTATGTTTTACATTAGAACTTTTTAACATTAGAAAAAAATTGAATTTTGGTCAAAAATACAACACCCTGTTGTACCTGACTAAACAGTGCTGTATCTTTATAACCAATGTATAAAAATTATATATAAAGATAAAATAACAACAAAAATTTTATTTTATTTATATTTTTATATTTTTAATATTTTTACATCATATGTAACTTTATATATAAAATATATATATAAAATATATAAAATATATATATAAAATATAAAAATAAACTTTACCATATAAATTGGAGAATCAATATTTTAATAATTTTCGTTTTTTGCACGAAATAAATCTTGCAAAAATAGTGTTGTGAAGCGAAATACAAGGGCAAGTCAAGTTTTTAGAAAAACATAATAAAACACATTTTTTTTTGATAGATTCATTTTTATTTCTCAATATAGTCTCCTTTCAGCTTGATGCACTTGATCCGAACGATTCTCCAATTTTTTCAAGTCGTCCGAATAATATGATTTGTCCAACCCTTCAAAATAAGCCTCTGTTTCGGCGATGAGCTGCTCTCTAATAGTGAATCTCTTTCCTCCGAATCATTTCTTCGGAAACAGGAAATAGTCGCAGAGGGCTAAATCTGACGAATATGCTGGATAGAGAAGCAATTCGTAGCGGAATTCGTTGAATTTGGCCATCGGTGCCAGGCATGTGTGAACTCATGCATTGTCTTGAAAGAGCACTTTCTTCTTCGCACTTTTTTCTTTAAAATGTTGTTGAAACAGTCCAATAAGGCTGTATAGTAATCCCCATTGATCGTTTGCTTCGACGGAAGGTAATCGATATGAATTATACCGTGTGCATCCCAAAAAACTGTGGCTATCACTTTTCCGACTTTACAATCTTTGCCTTCTTCGAAGCTAGTTCACCCGATGAAGTCCATTGTTTTGATTGTTCCTTCATCTCGGGTATGAAGTAATGGATCCATGTTTCGTTCATAATAATGAATCGACGCAGAAATTTATCTGGATTATGTTGAAACATCTCCAAACATTGTTTTGAAATCGTCATACGGTCGCGTTTATGGTCCATAAGCATGAGCAAACGCGCCATCCATCTTGCCGATAGCTTTTTCATACCCAATTATGCAAAATTGAAATCACTGTGCCATGTGATATGCCTGTAGACTTCAACAAGCTCGTACATTTTCACTCGTCGATCAGTCAAAACAATATTGATGATTTCTGGCGTAACAGTCTCAATTGGACGAAGTGCATCACATGTGGATGTACGATCACGTTTAAATTCATTCACCCATTGTATACAGTAATCGCAAACGCTGATGCAGATGTGCTATGAACATTATCCAATTCGGCTTTGATTTCTTTCGGCGTTAAACCTTTCATATGTAGATGGTTGATCACTGCACGAAACTCATTTTTTTCCATTTTGCAAAAAATACAAAAGTTGTTCGCTTTAATGGTCTACAGAAATGAAATCACGCGATGAATTCCGCTTAAAATTTGACAGTAATCAGAGATTACTTGTCAAAAAGTAATGTGACATGACATGTGAGTGCTCTCTGATAGATTTTCTAAGAACTTATTGATTTACTTTCGTATTAAACATCGAAGTTGATCTCTGTCAGGTTATAAAGCTTAAAATGCATTATTGTCATTATTAAAGCCCATATCAGACTACCGATTCTGCAGGCTGATCGACAGCTAACTCTGACTATCGATCTATAATGGACCAATCATAATGAGTCTGACTGATTGTAATTGATTCACTGTAGATTGGCCTGCAAAGTTCATTGTCTAACGAGCTTTAGTAACGGATATTTTAAATGTTCTAACCTGAACAGTAATCAACTTTAATGTTTAATATCTCGTTTCACGGGGCCAGAAGGACGTTTTTTTCTGATAGATTCGTTCATTTCATTCAAAATTGTGTCTAATGCGCACAATTTTAATAACATTATAAGTGAGATAGCTAAATTAAATGATTGTCCGACATCGTATTGACTGGTCAAAGATACATTATCAGTTACTAATTAAAAGTACGCTTGCTCACTTTCTATTTGTTATTACTTTTATAAATTATAGATGATTGATTAATTCATTAATTCAATATATAATATTTAACGGAACATATTTAATATGAAATATATAAGAATATATTAATATATATTTAACATAAAAAGTTTTTATGTTCATCAAACTTGCGTTATAATAAAAATAAAATGAAATGAAATAAAATCATTATTTTCATCATTAACTCTTTTGTTGCAGTAAGACTGATCATGAAACTTACTGCGAAAAACATTATCTCATTCAGGATAATATTTTTTCTTAATAAGTCTCTGCATGCTTAATGTCTCTGCAATGCTTTAAGATGGTTACTAATATTATTATTGAATTGATAATCATTTAATTTGTGATATTATTATCTTAGCTTCAGTTCATAAATGCCGATTGCATTTCAAGTTGGAGTAACAGTAATTTGCAGTATGCAGTTTATACAGAGTGTTGGAATTTAAATGTCAAAACATCGAGAGCATGTAGGAAATCAATAAACTATTAAAGATAATAAGAAAATAATAAATAATAAGAAAAAAGTTCTGTAGAAAAAGTTCTGCTCGTTTTTGCTTCGTTTTAGAGAAAATCGCAAAAAAGACAAAAGGTAGTTTACATTTTCATTCATTCTCATTACTTATTCACATTGTATTTATTCACTTGCTTAATGTAGATATTGTTCAAAATGTTGACTTTTTGCAGTAATACAAGCATTGCATTTAATACAACAGCTCCTATTGCAGTCAAACACTGATCTAATAATATTTGGTGCACTGCAACCTCGATTCGATTTATCAATTGTTCTGTAGAGTTGATTGACGACAAATAACTTCCTACTTCCCCACAAAGAAATCCAATGGTGTCAAATCAGGCAATCGGAGTCGAAATATTACTTCTCCATGTCCAATCATCGCGAATAACATCTATCTAGCTAAGTTCGAGTAGCTCTGCCATAATGAGCTAGTTATTCATCGCATTGAAACACATTTCAATCCATTGTTGCACATACGAAAACCATATCAGCATATTCAATATTGAAATATATACGCGGCATATTGTAACAGGAGTAATTGACTTGATGATTTTTGACGAATTACTGATGAATTTACAGGAGAAAGGTAGAAATGTAAATAAATAAATAAATATACAAAAATTCGGTCAACGAACTAACAAAGGATATAAGATTAAATTGATAAACTATGTATTTATTCAAAAACTCATATACGTTTCGAGACCACAGGTCTTTCTTCAGTATGTATATAATTCTCTAAATAATCATAACCACAGAGACTATCTCGACATGATTAATCTAAACAGTGATACAGAAAATATATGGAGACGCAGATTATTTTAACATAATTGAGTTAATTGTGACTCTTGAAGTTTTTTATTGGTCCAATTTAACGGTATGTGTTGAATGGACTAATATGAAATATTTTAAGAGTTATCACAGTTAAGAGGGTTCTCGCGTTTAATGAAATATAAGATCAGTCTATATTAGGAGTACAACTTTGCTTCCGCCGTTTTTTTCTGAAATTCGAGGCTTTATTGTAAAAAACTGGTTATACATTTATGATTCAAAGTATTGTCCATCGCTGGCCACTTTCTCCCATCTTTCGGGTAGCGTACGAATCCCCGTTCGAAAAAACTAGCCATCTTTTGAGGCTATCCACGAATCGATCCAATTTTTTACTTCTTCATAAGACCGGAAGTGCTAGTCAGCCAGGCCGTGTGCCATTGATCGAAACAAGTGATAGTCAGAGGGAGCAACGTCTGGAGAATATGGCGGGTGGGGTAGGACTTCCCATTTCAACGTTTCCAAGTATGTCTTGACCACTTTCGCAACATGGGGTCGAGCATTGTCATGCTGCAAAATCACTTTATCGTGTCTCTTGTATTACGGCCGTTTGTCTTTCAATGCTCGGCTCAAACGCATCAATTGCGTTCGATACCGATCGCCTATGATTGTTTCAGTCGGTTTTAACAGTTCATAATACACTACGCCGAGCTGGTCCCACCAAATACAGAGCATGACCTTGGACGTCAAAATCATCGTTCTTGAAGCGTTGAAACCACTCACAACATGTTCTTTCACTAATAGCGGCCTCACCATAAGTATTTGAGAGCATTCGATGAGCCTCAGCTGCAGATTTCTTCATATTGAAGCAAAAAATTAAAACCTCCCGCAAATGACGAGAATTTGGCTCGTAAACTGACATTTTCAATCGAGAATAACTTTATGATACAGACACAAATCGACTAATGTTTCTATGGGGTTATGTTGACAGATGCCCAAGTTTATTGTATGACATGTATGATCTATTTATTTCGACCACCACTTACCGCTGAAGCCATCTATAGGAAAACGGCGGAAGCAAAGTTGTACACCTAATAATATAAGTGTAATATAAAAGTTAATAATATCAATAATATCTAGAAAAAATTTTCATTGACTTTTACTGTATCATTTTGATGATATTTAATTACAAATTTATAAAATTTCACATTATAATTTGAAAGTATAACTTTATTCTGTATTTATTCTCTTTTAAATTGAGACACTTGCGTATAAGATAGCAATTTAAAATCGTTACAATTATAAAGTTACAATTATAAAGTTTTTTCATTATTAAACACTTAAGTTTGTTCTCGTAAAGTTTCATTTAAACTGACCGTACGTTTAAAAGAGATTTTTTTTAATGAAAAAAGCTAGAACATCTGTCAAGACGATGCGAGTATATTAAATGAGCATCTTACAACTTTTATTTTATCATTTTGAAAATATTTACAATTAGTAACATATAAAATTTACAATAATTATGTAGAATGGTATAAGATATTATTAGTAATCTTTTTATTCCATTATTTTAATTGTTTTACATATTATTATGAATAAATTGTTTATTGACTAGGAAGTAGCTCGAGAGATCATCCTTAACTCAATTATGTTAAGACACAAAGTGATTCGAAATTACGTGCCATTAGATCGAAATTCATGGTGCGTACAACGTTAACCTCGGCCTTCAAAATCCGAGATTTTTAAAAGCTGGAAAAATACCTTCCGAATTATATTTCTGGAGAATACATTAGATCAGATAACTTTTCTTGTCTTCTGCTGTAGATGTAGCGCAATGTTGCGTAATGTCTCATAGATGTATCGTAAAGTAAGTATTTAGGATTGACTTCTTTATCGTACCATTCGATTCCGTATAATAATTTTGTATAAGCTAGTCGTTTTCTCGTCTTACTATCTCGGGTAAATCACCAAATGGATAAGGTGGCTTCGTAATCCAGTGATCGACAATTAATTGCAAGAATCGCGTTTCTTTCGAAATAAAGTTTTCTTCGATATCATGAAAACTTTATATCGATAACTATGGTTGTGATCAAAGTCTCGCTACAAACGCTTTGAAGCGTTTAATGGATCAATTAGAAGAAAAAATTTTGCAAATTGACCAATTAAAAAACGCTTCAAAGAATTTGTAGCATCATGTTGATCGTATTCTATATCCATCATGATATTCTTTATTCTGCCCCTTTATGTCACGAAACATCGGCATTGGCATCGCGAACAAGAAATTTTTTTCGTCATGTTACATATAATTAGATTTAAAAAAATATAGTGGGGGAAAATAATGTTCTCACGAAAGGTATACAGCTAACCGAAAAAGTCGACAATGACTTGACGCGAATTGATTTCTAAAACGTTATCAAATTCAGCATACAATTAATAGTATGAAAAGAGCTTTTTCGAATCTCGTTTCTAATCATAAACTTCCGTGTTTCACGAGATTTCAATGCCCTGCACAATAGCGGATAGATTCGAAGTAAGATAGATCGCAAAAAGAGTAACTGTTGGCATAATCGTCTCTATTTATAGAATTACTCTCGTTCAGAAAGTGGATGCCGATTCCCGAGAACAATGTGTAATAAGCTTCAACGCAGAGTGGCTCGTCGAAAAATTTAGCTATAATGGTCTACTAGAAATTTGTATGTCATCGGCGAAAAATAATTTATTCCATAATTTTTTAAATTAAACGGGTTCAATTTTCGCCATTAAACGCCTTGTTATCGACAAAGCCGATTATTATATGTTTCGGCTGTCTGAGTATATTGTATCTATCAATTTTCCTAAGTCGGCGTGTATCTTGAATGTTTTAACATTGACTCTTATAAGGGGATACTTGGCGGTAATTTTACTCAGCGTGTACGAGTAGCACATTCGGGCTTATTTTTACTCTTCTTACGAGTAGACTGGCATCGAGAATGCGTATTTTTGATATCGTTTTGTTTTCCATAAGGACATACATATCGATTTGATTGAACAAGGAATGCAATAAATGATTTACGAGTTCTACTTTTGCCACGCTGTCGGGGGCGGCCGATGTGCTCTCCCCGCGTTCGCTTTCCACGCGTATGCGAAAGCTCAATATGGAATGAGATCCAAATAGTCTTCTCCATGTCCGAATGTGACAAATTCTATCCGCAAATCATCCGTGAGCGAAGTTACGGGTCTGTAATAAATCCATTGCGAGATCTCGATAGTGCTCGAATGCTAGTTTTATAGTTTGCGTAAGAAGTAGAGAGAAGAAATCGAATTCATTCTTTATACACTCGCTTGAGTGGATATAGAAAAAAGACATACTTTTTCTTCAGCCGCAAATTCCTACCTCAATTAAGAGAATATGTCGGATATGTTACGTTTTTACTCGATGTTTCCTAGTGGATAGTTTTTTGTTTTCTTCTTGCAGCACAAATTTTTTTTCTTATTCTTTGTCATTTTTTTGCTCTTTTTCCCTACGGTACTTCTCGATGATTTTCTTTTGACTGCCCGATGTCGTTTACGAAGCGTGATATCTCGACTATCTCGACCACCGAAAGGAAATTAAAGTTGCGGACTTTGCGAATATTTTATATCCCGATCCTCTCATTAGGGAACTTATTTTTTCTTTGGCTTTTCTCTTCAGATTATCCCTCGATTAGCTAACTTTTGATCGATTCCTTCAACAGCTTATTATTTCCGACGTCTTCTATTACATAAATTCCCGCCCGTAAAGCTTCTTTTCCGATAGCACATGCATCTTTATTAAATAAAGTAATATTTTTCTAAATAGTTCGCGAGAAAGTTTCCGATTCCATGTCCGCATTGGTAGGACGAATCGACGAAAACACGTAGAATTCCACCTCAGTTACCGATATCAAAATATTCCTCATGTTCCATCGCTAGTTCCTACTAAAGACTGTTACTACCACATTTGCGTAGATGAAAGAAAGAAAGTTATTGCTTAAGTGCACTGTCAGTGTTCCGAATTTGAATGAAATTTTTTTCTCTTACTATCTATTTCAATCGTTCTAAAATTCGTTCGTCGCAATGATATTAGGTCGTCCGGAAAATTCAAATTTTGTGCCGACTAAAATTTAAATTTTAGTATACATTTATTAAATTAAAATTTTCTGCGTTTCAATTTTCCTTCAACATCGGCACGAACTTTCCGGACGACCCAATAATTTAGAAATAAGAAACGTTTCACCAAATGTATAATTGACTGTGTATCTCGAATTATCCTGAGAAAAGGATAATATCACCCATTACATAAATCAATATCACAATAAACGAACATTTTATCGAGGATATCGCGCCATAAACTATAGAATTCGTTACTCCAGTAATCGTCTGCAAATCATTTTTCCTTCGTTTTCTCCTTATTAAATCCGTGAATAAGAATAGTTTTTTCTTCTGTTTTATTGGAATTAAGTTTATATATCGCGAGCTTGGAATAAAATGGGTGATTATTTGTGGAAATTGCTGATGGAAAATCTAGCATTCTTGTAGAAGATTATCGGAAAAGTTTATATGATGTAGCATTTTGCACTTCTCATCGCAGTTAGTACTTATGAAAATTTTGCCGCCAGACTCCAAATAAAAATGCGATTCGGCATCTTTACACGCGGTATTAATCGCATCAATAAGCTCATATATATCGTTGTAAATTCCATTTGGAAGCACAACTTCTTTTGCCGTAACGTACCATTTGTCGCCACATCAAGTCTGATCACATTTTCGTTATGACGTACATGTAAAAGGGTACAGGGAAATTGAATCTCTTATCGCAATCTCCTATTGTCTGTGTAACACTAAAGTGAAGTAATTTCGTAATGAAGGAATACGTTGTATTATCCGGAAAATGAGGCATACTGCTGTTGTATTCGGAAGTACCAGAAGAAATTGTTCCTCTTCCATCGCGAAAAAAAATTAAATTCGAAGCTGGTATCCAAGTATCAAACTTATTGGGATAACCGCGCCAATTAACTTTTTTATTAGCTGTTCGTTCCCTATTCTTTATCACGCGATCGACAATAAACTATATTTCCTTTAAGTTTCTTTCAACTCGAGCTAATTCTTGCTCATAAAAAATACTGTCTACGACTTCGTCTATTAAATCTCGTAGTTCGTGAGGACTTCGCCAATCGAAGAAACGGTAAATTTGAAATATCTCCTGGCTCCACTTAACTTCGTATCTTTCCTTTTGCTCTACTAATATGAACGAGATCTCCGATGCGATATTTAATATTTTGCGCCCGTTTCGTTTTTCCAACGATAAGCTATATTTTCACGAGCGATATGCGCATTTTCTCTTGTACTATCGCAGATTGCATTCTCATAGACAAGTGACGAGTGTAATTATTATATAAGTGCAATGTTCTGCAGAACATTGATGAAGCGTGGAGCATTTTTATGCGTGCAATAACACCACATTCAGTATTCTGTTGAAGCACTTGATGATGGCGGCTTTGAGATCTGAATTTGCGAAACCCGAAAACGAATGTCGTTTTCTTTAAGAAATTTTTGCATTGATTGCGCGATAAATTCTTTACCCGTTTATAAGTATATGGGTACTCGTCCTTCGCTTTTTAATAATACGCGTGAGAAAACTTTCATCGCGCAGTTATTTATTTTGTCACATAACGATTCGATCCAGATTTACTTAGTATATCAATAACTGTCATTGTAGCTTTTTAGATTTCGGAATTCGATCAAATCTATCTTTCACATCGTCAATGCTTGTTACGTTGTAATGCAATTGTGGAAATCTTCTACGCAAACCGGTGCAACGTGTACGCGTCTTATGATTCGAACCAGCGTACGACTTCTCCCCGTGAGAAATTCGGTTTAACAGCATGAGTTAGATTATCCACTGCCAAAAGTCAGCATAATGCGTAGTATAGTTTTTCAAACGTCATCGTTATTTTAGTTTTTTTCAATCGAGTAAAAATACGGGGAATATTAATGTATGAGAAAAAATCAGCGAATTTTTCTTGTCTATTCTTTGTTCGAAATTTTTACATTTTTCTCCTTCCTCGTGTTCTCGATACAATCGACGTGGAACTCGTGCTTTCGACATAAAAGGCCTTGAAACTTGAGATCAACGTTTGCACTGTTTGCAGTAACACCGTGCATGGACAATAATCTTTTATTTCTCACAAGTGCGGAAGATATATTCAGCTCACGGAGTAGTCACAAACTGATTTCTACCTACTGCTTTCACAGTTTTTTCTCGCGCATCGGGTCGTTTATCAAATCAATGATATTCAAATCTTTCACGACATTACCATCTATAATTCGATTCCATACTCGTCCCAACTAATTCTATTAGGGACAGCTTTTCAAAATAAATATTTCATCAGTAAGTGCGCATACTTATGATAAAATTTCGGTACAGTTTTCACTATTTCTTCAATGCTTTTCATCGCATGATTATGCTTGCTCGAAATTTCGAAATAATTTTTCGTAATAATTATGGCATCAGTAATGGAATCTGGTGTTGGTATATCCAATTGCGTGAGATTGTGAAAAATGTCATCGTTCGTCGTCTCGTTATCAGCGGTTCCTATGTGGCGTTATTTTCTGCGTTTTTGTTTTCGTTGAACGCATTTTTTTGCCTTCGTGTTTCTTGGATAAATCATAGATATCGCTACAATTCCTCTCTGCACATTTTTCATCTCTTGTTTTCGTCGCACAACCAGTCGAAGAATACGACTCATCTCCGCATCGATTCATGTTAGATGAGTTCCGGAATGTGCGCTATTGTTATTAGTGCTCGTTGTGTTGTCGAATTTTATAATACTGTGATTTTCTTTGACTCTCCGCCGTGAATGATGTGGGATTCTGATGTGACATAGCTGATGCTGCTGATTAATTGGATAGCTACTCCGATTCTAACTCATGTATATAGCAACCAGCAGATGGCTCTGTCGCCCGGATGGGAAGGACGAAGTCACAGACGCTGGGTCAGAGGGAGAGGCGTCGCCGAAGATCCGTATTAGAGGGGGAAGGGAGTTTCGTTCCTTCTCTTTCTCCTACCCGTTGCAATCCTGTACTTATTATTCACGCTGTCTTTTCCTCTCGTTGCGTTCTTTCTCCCTTCAATTCCAGCGTTTTTTTTTCTCGCACGCACTAAAGATATTTTATTAAATAATTATGATATTCATTAAACAATTTTTATCATACGATTTATTTCAATAAAATGATGTAATTTTAATATTTTAATGATATAATACACGAGTAACCGAGTACACTTTCTTATTGACTAGTTCAATAGGCATGAAGAAGATATGGTGAAAAAGCTATGGGGAAAGGATAATTTTAAAAAGGAATTTTTAATGAACATTTATTTATCATGTAATGCAATATGTACAATATAATCTAAACCATAGATTATTAGTTCATATTCTATATAGATAGAATTATCTGATAGAATTTTTATTCTAAATTTTGTACAAAATGTTTGCAACATTGCATTTATTAATAATACAATTTTCTCTTAAAAATGATACAAAATATTTGAAAATCTCACTATCCATGCATATATTGACTCAGTTCATAAAATATATGCCCAACATATTGTTCAAGCTCAAATAAGAAGAGCATAAACGGTTAGTCTCATGTACAAGCATATATCATATAATTTTATACGTTATTCGTATTTACTATTTTAACAAATTCCACATTCAGATCTTCAATCAATAATAATGATGATGATGATGGTGATAATGATGGAACAGTTGACTGCATTAATCGCTCAATATTTGCATGTTTCTCGATGATCCCCATCCACGTAGCATTAGGCAGGATTATGCGGTTGCCTCGATTGTCATCGATCGCAATTTTTAGATGAGATATAAGTCCCACGATGATCCCGATGTGAAAGAAATTATACGCTGCCATTGTCAATGCAGATCTCCTCATCAAGGCTATATGAGGTATGTAGCGTTTTCGAAGATGCGCTGTAGAAAATAAAAAACATATAAATAGATCCCAGAAGAATACACGTATAAAATGTATAATCAAAATTTTAAAAAAATTCAATAAACTTACTGTCTTTCGCGTGCCTTATGGCAATATTTGGAACGTAATAGCGTGAGACGTTTTCAAGGGTAGTATATACTCTGATACAATAAAAGTAATCTGCTCTGTGTAATAGGAGCGATCCATAGAGCGACTAATAATAAGACATATGTAAATCTCTTTTTTCAATTGATCCCCACCACAAATTTTCAGAAGCTTCGCATTTCACTGAATCCTTAGCGTATGTAATGAGCCAATAGACTGACTCAGTAATGTCGCCTTAAGTCTCATTAATTAGTGCTCACCATTTCACATTTTCCAGCAATATATCCAAATTATCATTGAAAATTATTATTATCAAGAGTTATTTCAATTTCGTCTCTATATGTGAGTTTTACTTTAATATAGATATTATAATTACATTTTATGACATTGAAGTAATATATGTTCCACAAGGTCTATGTGTGGATGAGCTTCACTGTATTTCATCAGTAACATCATGAATCGTACATTGACATATAGGATTTAAATTTACGTAATCATCATTTTTCGAATCACACACATATTTATATATCTGCTAAGTCGTACTTGATATACCAAGTATTACTGCGAGTAAGCATATATTGAAATCCAAGTTCTTTATACTGCGACTGCATCATCAATGAGCAATATTGTTTATTAATTTCATACAAAATAATGTAAACGTAAAATTTTTGTTAAAGAGTAATATCCTCAGATATCTCTTTCTTTGATGCGATGATTGCGGCGGTAACTATTCACTGAGCGATTAGTATATTAGAGCTCTCTTTCGCTCATGCATTTTCTGTTTCATTATTTTTATATATTATTTACAATAATATAATTATTTTTTCATTTTTTATTCATTTATTTTTTTTCGGATAGTATATTTAATGTGAAATTTTACTTATCTTTACAAATATGCGAGTTAATTTTCAGTATTGTTGCTATCAAGCCTACATTAAACTATACAATTGTTATGTCCGAGCGTCTGGCTCGCGGAGACATTCTCATATTCGTGTTCACGTACTCCCATTCGCAGAAATGAACAACACGGATATAGTAGAAAGAAGAAAAAGAGAATTTATTTCAAAGTAAACACAGAACACAGTCATATGTTAACTCAGAGCATACGAACAATGAGGGAATCAGAGGATCGAGAGATACGTCCGAACACAGCTCACGCCCAAATCTGCCGAGCTAGTTTAATAATAGAACAGCTCGTTGCTCGGCAATGTGATCTTCGGCACTTCGCGAGCGGCGGTCTATGGTATTGGCTCAGCACTGGCGTAACATTGCCCTCTTTCTCTTAAATTGTTGTCCCGACAATTATGATACTTTCAGGAACATTGGCCTCTTCAAGGAATTTGGAGTTTTCTCCTGACCAACTTCTTGCTCCCTACTGATGCTACAAAAGTTTTCTTGAGTTTTAGTTCTCTTTCTCCTTGAGATCCGACTTTCCTCTCGAGGTTTATTCCTGAGACCTTCTTTTCTTCCGGGCAAGAGCCCTCTTCAGTTTCTCTCCGGAGGATAGCTTGCCCCCGTAAAAAACCCAATGCCCCTCGGACATCCTCCTGTCTTCATGAAGGAAACGCCAGGATCCTCTTGCCTCTTCAGGCCTTGCGCTCTTGGTTCTTCTCTTTTCGGAAGGGGGGAGGGGAGTACAAAAAAATGATGTACTGCAGTACCTCTGCTCCCAATCCCCGCCTCGGCATTCGCCCTCGATCCCACGGAAAAACCACGATTCAAAAATCGCGGGTTTTCTTTAAAAAAAGTAAGGTCGACGGAAACGCGTCCGATAAAGATAAACTTCCGATTTCGTGGAAAATGAGCCTGCTGGACTGGCTGTGAGGCATCCAAAATATTTCCACCGCCCCTAGGAAGATCTTCTCTATTGCGCAAACGTAAATGCAACTAAGAACGAAAAATAAAAATAGCTTACACTATAAGATTATAATCCTTTTCAAGTGGACTCCGATTAGTTAAACTTTTCAACTCATTTCTCCTAAATGTTCTTTCACAACATCGTTAAGTTTCTTAACTACAAAATATGCAATTGCTCTGCAACTTGGGAATTTTCTCCTTCTTTCTTCAGGAATTATATAACCACACTTTCTGTCTCTCCTCAAAATAGATCTATCTGGCTTTAAGATCGTAAATTTTTGTGAAGATTTGATATCTATTATTTCCTTATTTCTTCTTGAATTTCCTCCAACTTTCTTTTCACTTTTCCTAATTAATCTTCCGAAGAACCAACCTCCTCAGTTTTCGATGTATTATCGCGTAATAAATCAGTCGATAGAAGGAGATCTTGAGCAAAATAAACTTCCACTGGAATCATTCCAGTAATTTCGTGAATGCACCCTCAATATCAGACTCCTCGCCCTGATGAAGTAAACTGTAAGGTTCATGAAACCAAGAATGGATCTGGACACGGAGAAAACCCACGCGTGCGAAACGTGTATATACATACATTTATACGTACGTTTATACGTACGTTTTGAACTGAAATATTGCGTGAAGCATACTTTGTATTTTGTCAATGTAAACAGTAAGTGAAGAAATTAAATAATTTCTTACACCAAAATTTTATTATCAGTATCAAAAAGTTGTATTATCAGGAAATTCAATGTTGTAAGCACTTTTTACAAAACTTATATGTGATAAAGCTGTTATTATAGAATGTGAATAGTTCGCGCTTTAAATAATATTGGAAATATTACAAACAACTGGTGAGTGAACATTGTTTTTCAAGGATAGATGCATGAATACACAATTATAATATAACATATAATATTATATAATAATACTATTAATACTATTATAGTTCAAGTCAAGACTGCGCTTTAAGGTTGGTGAAGACTTTATTGCACAGTTATTATAGTTTATAGAATTGTCTAGAACTTGAACTTGTATAAATTCATACTGAAATATTTAGCTAATAAGATCAGCTTTGATCGATTATAGGATTTCATTTATCTAATTGATGGAATTAAAATTTATTTATCTAATTATATAAATTTTTTTACACGATTTATAGCATGTACATATGCATACATGTATTATTTCTTAAGTTTATTTATAAGCATGTCAAATTAGGAACAAAAATCTTTTACAAATAAAATTAATATTTCCTGTAATTAAGGTAATTATTGTAAATTTTATAAGATGCATGTAAACAAAAAATGAAAATAAAAAAAGGGGGCTACAAGCCAAAAAATTATATTATTTCATTAGTACTTATAAAAGATATATTGGACAAAAAATTTGACCAATTATTCAACGTAAATAATAAATAAAAATATAAAAAAATATAAAATATAAAATATACAATATACAGACGTTTCAACAATTGGATCATTCTCAATGTTTCAATACATAAAGTTCGCTCGGTCTATAGAAATAAAATTATTCAGACATTACTTGTAAATTATGCTTAGTGAATATATTTAAGTCTCTATAGTCTCTGTATCATTATTGTTTATAATATTAATTGCAAAAAACTTGACTGCGGTTTCTGTATCAGATTCTTTTAATATGAAGGTAATTTATGTAACTTAATTTTGACAAAATTAAAAATTTGAATATAATTTCTCGGTGATCATTATAATCATTATAATTGAACTGTCATTAATTCTATAATGCGTTAGCTCTATGAATTATTATTGTATATCTTGATAAAATTGTCTCATTATTTTAATAGAAACAATCCTTATCCGTTTACAATGGAACATTTGATACTCAAAATTCTTTCAAGATTTTAATTCTGGACTACTACAGTGAGACTTAAATATATTCAATAAGCGATCATAATTTATACAAGTAATGTCTGAACAATTTTATTTCTATAGACCGAGCGAACTTTATGTATTGAAATATTGAGAATGACCCAATTGAGGTCTGCATATTGCATATTTTATATTTCTTATATATTTTTTTTATATTTTTGTTTATTATTTACGTTGAATAATTTATCAAATTTTTGTTCAATATATCTTTTATAAATACTAATGAAATAATATAATTTTTCATAGCTCTCTTTTGTTATACTCTTTTTATAAATTTATAATTTATTGAATCATTACTTACATTATTTAAAAAAAGAGACTAAATTAATAATGCAAAAATGTGTGAAATATATTTATAAATGGTATAGCTAATGTCACAAATTTATCAATTGAATCAATTAGAAAATTTATGATTGATTACAATAATGAAACAGAACGATATTGCAACAATTTAATTAATCCTATTATATAATAATAATAAATGATTATCGTTATTAAACAATTTGATATTGTAGCAGTGAACATAGATTGTGCAAACGTTCAAAGAAATAAAGTATTTATTTTTATCTAAGGGATCAGTTGACCAACAATGTTAGTTCTTTTATACCTTTAAAAGATATAACATTTTTAACATTAAAGACATGCGAGGAATGAATCTAAGTTATCCTTTTCAATTAGGATAACTTAAATACCGGTGGTACATCTGTAATGCAAATATATTATTCGTTATAACATTATTTTGAAAAACTAACACTATTATATACATTTGTAAAGATACACAAAATTCCACATTGAATACACTGCCTAAACTCATTTTTGAAAAGAGAATGAAAACTGATAGACTTTATTATAGATGACTGATCCCTTAGATACCAGGTGATATATAAGCTTAAATCCGCTGTTTTTTAGTCAGAAAAACACTTTTTTTTTCCTAGGAAGCAAAAACAAATTTATTCAAAGTACTTGCCCTCGCTAACTATATATAATTTCCCATCTTTCGGGCAATTTGCGTATACCACGCCAAAAAAATTCCTCATCTTTCAAGGCAAACCACTCATCAAGCCATTTTCGGATGTCTTCGTAAGAATCGAAGTGCCGCTCAGCGAGCGCGTGACCCATCGACGAAAACAGGTGATAGTCAGAATGTGCCAAGTCTGGTAGAGTAAGCAGAATGGGGTAGCACTTCCCAGTTGAGTGTCTCCAAGTAGTTTTGGACCATTGTTGACGTGTGCGATTGTTGTGGAGGAAAATCTGTGATGTCTTTTCCGATAATGTGACCTTTTATCACGCAGAGCACGATGCAATTTGATCAATTGTTGATGGTAACGGTGAGCATTAACAGTTTCATCAGGTTTTAACAGCTCGTAGTAGATGACATCCTCCTGATCCCACCAAACGCACAGCACCGTCTTCCGTCCAAAGCGATTTGATCTTGAGGAAGATGTTGATGGTTGGGCGGGATCAATCCAATTTCTTGCGTTTAGGATTCTGAAAATAGATTCACTTTTCATCGCTTGTCACAATCCGATGCAGGAACGACTTTCTTTTTTGTCTGGCAAGCAGAATTTGGCATGTATTTTGGCGTCGCTCCATCTGCGTCGCCTATCATTCAGTTCATGCGGCACCCATTTTCTGATCTTTTGAACCTTCCCCTTGGCATGTAGCCGCATGGAAATGGCTACTTGAGAAACACCCAATTGCTCGGCAAACATTTTTTGCGATTGGATATCGTTCTCGTTCAAAAGAGCCTGCAATTGACAGTCCTCAACCTTCCTGGGCCGATTTTCACGCTTTTTGTCACTCAGGTCAAAATTGTCGTCATTGAACCGGCGAAACCAATCTCTGCACGTTGTTTCCAATAAAGCATTGTCGCCATAGGCCTCCACAAGCATTCGATGCGATTCGGCAGCCGATTTCTTCAAATTGAAACAGAAAAGCAAAGCTTCCCGCATATGTTTTTTTTAGGAAAAAACTAGACATGATTACGAAAGAAAAAATATGTTGTTGTATGAAATTGATGATGTGCACTGATTAATGTTGACAGATGTCAAACACATAAAAAAAAGTGTGCCCAGGATAGCTTTGTACGCTCACTAATGCCACCTATGAGCAAACAGCGGATTTAAGCTTATATACCTGATAAAAAAGATTCAATATCGTCAAAGTGCACTCTTATATATATGTCATTGTATTACACCCATGAGCCGACATCGTACCGTTTCTCGATTCTCTGATTCTCGTATCATTCGTATGCTCTGAATTAACATGTGACTACTGTTCTGTGTAACGTGTAACACTGTTCTGTGTTTACTTTGAAATAAACTTTCTTTTTTTTCTTTCTACTATTATATATCCGTGTTGTTCATTTCTGCGGATGGGGGTGCGTGAACGCGAGAACATCTCCGCGAGCCAAACGCCCGGACATAACAAATGTATAGTTTAATGTAGGTTTGATAGCAATAACATTGAAAATTAACTCTCATATTTGTAAAGATAAGTAAAATTCCACATTAAATATACGATCTGAAAAAAAATTAATGAATAAAAAATGAAAAAATAAATATAAATAATATAAATATAAATATAAATAATATAAATATAAAAAAATAATGAAACAGAAAACGCATGAACGAAAGAGAGCTCTAATATATAACTGCTCAGTGAATAGTTACCGCCGCAATCATCGCATCAAAGAAATGTCTGTGAGGATATTAAACAAGAATTGTACGTTTCTTTGTATAAAATTAATAAACAATACTGCTCATTGATGATGCATTTCAATCGCAGTATAAAGAACTTGGATTTCGATATATGCTTACTCACAGTAATATCAAGCATAAGACATAGCACATAAATATATCAATGTGTATAATTCGATGATGAATAAATTTAAATATTTCTATATGTCAATGTACGATTCATGATGTTACTGATGAAACATATAGCTCATCCACACATAGACATTGTGGAACATATATTACTTCAATGTCATAAAATGTAATTATGATATCTATATTAAAAATCGCATATAGAGATGAAATTGAAATAAACTCTTGATGTGATAATAATTTTCAATAATAACTTGGATATATTGCTGGAAAATGTGAAATGGTGAGCACTAATTAGTGAGACTTATGGCGATATTACTGAGTCAGTCTATTGACTCACTACATATCCTAAGGATTTAGTGAAATGCAAAGCTTCTGAAAATTTATGGATCAATTGAAAAAAGAGACTTATGCTATATATATATATCTTATTACATCAGTCGCTCTATGGATCGCTCCTATTACACAGATCAGATTACTTTTACTATATCAGATATATACTATTCTTGAAAACGTTTACTCTCTCATGCTATTACGTTCCAATTCATAAGGCGTGGAATTTGTGAAAATATTAGACGTACAACTTTGATTCCGCCGTTTTTCCTATAGATGGCTTTAGCGGTAAGTGGTGGTCGAAATAGATCATAGACGTCATACAATAAACTTGGGCATGTGTCAACATAACCCTATAGAAACATTAGTCGATTTGTGTCTGCATCATAAAGTTATTCTCGATTGAAAATGTCAGTTTACGAGCCAAATTCTTGTCATTTGCGGGAGGTTTTAATTTTTTGCTTCAATATGAAGAAATCTGCGGCTGAGGCTCATCGAATGCTCTCAAATACTTAGGCCGCTATAAGTGAAAGAACGTGTCGTGAGTGATTTCAATGCTTCAAGAACGGTGATTTTGAACGGCATAGCGGTGGAAGAGAGAAGATTTTCGAAGATGCAGAATTGGAGGCATTACTTGAGCAAGACTCGAGTCAAAATCAAGAATTGGCACGATCATTGGGAGTGACTCAACAAGCCATTTCAAAACGCCTCAAAGCCATGGGAATGATTCAGAAGCAAGGAAATTGGGTGCCGTACGAATTGAAGCCGAGAGATGATGAACGGTGTTTGTTTGCTTGTGAACAGCTGCTTGAAAGGCAAAGACGGAAGGGATTTCTGCATCGTATTGTGACTGGGGACGAAAAATGGGTTCATTACGATAATCCCAAGCGCAGAAAATCATGGGGAGTTCCCGGCCATGCTTCCACGTCGACGGCCAAACCGAATATTCACGGCTCCAAGGTCATGCTCTGTATTTGGTGGGACCAACTCGGCGTAGTGTATTATGAACTGTTAAAACCGATTGAAAAAAATCACAGGCGATCGGTATCGAATTGATGCGTTTAAGCCGAGCATTGAAAGACAAACGACCGCAATACAACGAG
>NW_012130075.1:6260027-6262937 GCF_000143395.1 Atta cephalotes
GTAAAAAATTGGATCGATTCGTGAATAGCCTCAAACGATGACCAGTTTTATCGACGCGGGATTCGTACGCTACCCGAAAGATGGGAGAAAGTAGTGGCCAGCGATGAACAATACTTTGAATCATGTATAATCAGTTTTTTACAATAAAGCCTCGAATTTCGGAAAAAAAAACGGCGGAAGCAAAGTTGTACATCTAATAATAAATACGAATAACGTATTATTACATGATACATGCTTGTCATGAAACCAACCACTATGTTCTTCTTATTTGAATTTGAGTAATAGCATTGAGTGGGGCATGTATTTTACTGAATCAATGCATGGTTAGTGAGACATTCAAATATTTTATATCATTTTTAAGAGAAAATTATATTATTAATAAACGCGCAAACATTTTGTACAAAATTTAGGATAAACATTCTATCATTGAATGTGAACTAATAATTAACAGTTTATATTATATTGTACATACTATATTACATGATAATTAAATGTTCATTAAAAATATATTCCTTTTTAAAATTATCTTTTAACCTTTTCACCATACTTTCTTCATACCTATTGAACTAGTTAATAAGAAAGTACTCGGCTATTCGTGTTTTATATCATTAAAATATTATTAAAATTGCATATCATTTTATTGTTAAATCGTATGATAAAAATTGTTCGAATTAATATCATAATTACTTAATAAAATATTTTTAATGCGTGCGAGAAAAAAAACGTGGAAATTGAAGGGAGAAAGAACGCAACAGAGGAAGAGAGAACATGAATAATAAATATAGGATTGCAACGGGTGGAAGAGAGAGAACTGCATCCTACAATGGGTAGGAGAGGAACAGAACAAGAACAATAGAATATTGAAGAGAGAGAAGGAACGAAATTCCCTTCTCCTTCTAACACGGATCCCACGTGACGCGCTTCGCCCTCTCTTGGACCCATGCCTGCGACTTCGCCTTCCCCACCCGGATGACACTAGTACCATCTGTTGGTTGCTATATCCATGAGTTAGAATCAGTGTAGCTATCCTACTTGCATTCTCTCGACATTTTCCATCGAAATTAAAATCATTTTTTTAGCTCCCTCCATAGCTTTTTTTGTCTAGTATTTCGTTCCATCGATAATTAGAGATAATAAGATCGATAATATAGATCCGATGAGTATAATAGAAAAACCTCCTCGCTGCACCAACAGCTTTCTTTTATCTTTTCTTTTTCCGCGCTTTGTCGCGATACGTCGCAGCGGTATTTTGTATTTGCTTAGCCGATTTTTTTTGGGATCGTTCAAACGAGATGTTCCCTTCGAGTGTATTAAAAACACATTCGCAGATACACCGAATAAGTTTTTCGTCCGCGGCGCGAAGGAAGGTCGTGCATTGATTTTTGTTCAGATGATAGAAGGCCACGAGAAGACAGGCATTTCTTTTATCGATTGAATGTTTGGCGATTTTCATCGCACTGTGCGATTTCAGTCGTCATTGCGAGAAAAACATACGATTGATTCATACTATCATACGTGCTCGTCTTTTATACGAATCCGTTCGAAAATTATCTATGGGGTACGTAATCGTAATGAATCGTATCTTCAGGAAAAGTACACGTAATCGATATTCGTCCGGAGTTAATTGCTTCAGGTCAAGCAAATAATCGTGAGGTTTCTATGTATTATAGCATCATAGTATGCCTCTTCTACGAATTTTAAATAATTGGAATAGACTTGACGCGCTAAATCGAATTTGACGCAATCATGCGAAGTTTTGAAAATTACAATATAATTCGCATTGAGTGATATATTGTGCTGCTACGATAGAAGAGATTCTGCGACATAAGAATAACACTAAGATTCTTGTAATGACTGCCTTTAGTAAAAAGATCGACGATTGCGTCGCTCGATGACTATTCTTTCATAAGATCATCGATTATCACCAATTTTGGAGAAAACAAATGGTTCGAATAATTTTCCGGACGAAGTAAACTCTCAGGAAATTCAATTATATTCTTCTTTATTGTCGCTTCTCCAGCTCTGTTCTTCGTCTTCTTTTACACGAGAGTTATATTGTACCTGATGATAATCTTCTTGCCACTTCGCGTAATAAAATAAACACTCTCTTAAAACTCATGTCATGAGAGGCAAATGTTGGAAAAAAACTCTTTACAAAAATCGTTTTCCCGCAACTAGTCCCGCATATGATCAATGTCCAGGAATGTTCCCAGCATCCATTTTGCGAAATGAACAATTCGATTTCCCTACGTGACTTTAAAAAGCAAAAAGAAAAACGACGCTTAATCTCGAAAATAAGCAAAAAGAAACAAAATTTAAGGAGGGGGAGGGAAAATAAGCTGATTTACGCGGCGGAGGGCCCCCTCGCGGCGGGGCATATATGCTAGCATACATCCGCGCGGTCGCGTTAGTGAAGAGCACCGCGATGGACAAAGAGCTGACCCCGTTGCGGTGCGACGCACACAAGCTTAGCTTTCGCATTAATGTTCATTCGAATACAATTTCGACGCCAAGCGCGAGCGTCTCTGGAATCGCATCATAGTCAAGGAGCTTATCGCGATGTCACTTAGGGAAATCCTACGTCGAAAAAAGAAAAGCGACAGTAGGGAGAGAATTAAGAAACAAAAAACCTTTCTTCCGTTTTCAAGTATAAGATCATTTTTATTTGTTACTTAATTTAAAAAGAAAAAAGAAAAATAAAATATTAGGTTTTAAATTTTATTTAATATTTAAATATATTTTATTTATATTAGGTGTACAACTTTGCTTCCGCCGTTTTCCTATAGATGGCTTTAGCGGTAAGTGGTGGTCGAAATAAATAGATCTTAGACGTCATACAATAAACTTGGGCATCTGTCAACATAACTCCATAGAAACATTAGTCGATTTGTGTCTGCATCATAAAGTTAT
>NW_012130075.1:6264337-6309250 GCF_000143395.1 Atta cephalotes
ATTATTAATCTCCTAATATTATCGAAATTTATATTTAGCGAGTTCTTATAATTATGCATTATTTTATTATTATACTTCACAAATTCATATAGGCGATCTTTTGGTGTACGAACAATGTACACGTAGAATTTCGGACTAGCTGAACAATTCGATAGATCCTGCAAAAAATTGCCCGTACGTGTTCGTACTCATTCGGTTTGTCTGTATTTATATATATATAAGTACAGACTTTTGCATGTATGTGTATATATATATATATATATAAATCTATATCATAATATAATACTCGTCTATCCAATAATTCTGGATGTTCGTATAATTTCAGTCGTGCCAGTGCCGTCGTGAATGCTGTGATCACAACGTTGATCTGCAGAAAAGCTATGATCGCTTCTTCTCGCAATCTCCACGAGACATATATTACCTCGTAACGAATAATATTCTTTACTCTTTACTTTACTGAGTAAAGTTGCCAATCGCGTTGTTAGGCAAATTGGATGGCAATTGTCCGAATTTTCCCCAAAAGGATTTTAAACAGAGACCTAGATTTCGAGCGATGTTATTTTTATCGAGAAGGATGCTCTCGGTTTTTTCGTATTCCCGAAAATATCGCTCCTTCGTTATCCATTCGTTCAGCCGATAGCGTCCTGCTCCAATTGTAAAAAATTATTGATATACTCGGTAAACAATCCACCTTGCCGCGTATCGGGATCATATCGCGTGACCTTGTATTGCCAAATTTTGCTCACTTCCGACACGCGATAACCTTTCCCGATGACTTTACGTAATTCGCAGAATATCCAGGCATCCTCGAATTCATGCTCGGCGAGACTGTGTATACACTCAGCTTGCGAGAACATTTTGCAGCAACTCTGACATAGCGCAAACAACAATTTGCCACGTACGATACCGGGAATCCCGAATGAAAGAAATCATGCGGAGAGAATACTTACAACGAATGAGTCCTTCGATCCAGTTGAAATCGAAATCCAGAGCTGTGCTGATTAACTCAGAACATTCCTCTTCGATGTAGATTTTTGAGTGATCAATCGGAAAAGCACTCATTTTCAGTATATAAGAATATAGAGAGATACATCTATGTAGCGTATTTTCTTCGTTCCCGCAACATCGCATTGAGTTACTATATTCCCTGTTCAGCCACCAAAAAATACAGATTGCGCAGATCAAGAAGTGAGTACTTTATTATCAGAACATTTTCAAGAAAATCACGCATCTCATTATTCTCACATATTTTTCGGTCGAAATAGTACTCCCATTTCTCCATCCAGGTACCCGTCATCGAACACGCCATGTCGCTGCAAGAATTCGCTCGTAGAATTGATCGTATCGCTATGATCGATGGAAGAATTAAGTTTTCTCTCGCGATTTATTCAGAAGTATGTTGGATAATCATGCCAAAAGTAGCCGTGAAACTGCAACACGTAACGTCATGTCTTGTTCTCTGATTCAATTTCGTAATATCTGTCAATGGGAATGCCAGCAATCCGAAACTCGCGCCCTCGCCCCGTGTAATTTATCTTCTGATTGAGCTTACATTCCGTCTACACTAACTACTGCACGGCTTTGCACGAGTAATTATCTTTGTATCTATATCCATCCGTCGGAATGATTCCTATTTCTTCCTCGCGTAAAAAGTTTCTGCGAAAAACTTTCATTTCACACTTAGAAGCGATTGTCACCCATTCCACGAATGGACACACGCTTCTGTGTTTAAGAAAAAGACTTTCCTGAAAGCCAAGCACGCCTGTCGAAGGATATCTACGTCGTTACGACAATATTTAACTATTTCGCGTTGAAAATAAAAAATGAAGCCGGATTGTGTCATTTCGTTGTATTTTATAAAATGCTCGCGTTTCTCAGTTTTCATTTATTCGGACGAATAATATCGTATGCTAATATCATACACTAGATATGACCATCAATACATGATTCTCTTTTGTATTGAATAAATGAGGAAAAATATTGTTACCCGATGTATTCTACAGCCCGAAAGCTTTAGATAAATCAGACAATCGCATTGACATATAATTCGAGCTATCAATAAATTTTGTATTACCCATAGTCATCAATCATTTTCATCCCGTTCAAAATTACCCGTGGCAGATTTCAAGATGAATTGAAGCGTCAAACACTTTTGTGTTATGCGCGATACAAATTACATTGTTAAAATATTTTGACATTCGCGTTACGAAATCTATTGGGAGTACAAATAAGTTTCCGCCATTTGCAAAAGACGGCGCCACTAATAAATTATAGTTAAAATTGTTTGATGTAAAACAACATATCGTAAGATTGGACATCCATAACATCATAACCTTGAAATATTAGCGATTTTATATCAGCATCATATATTTTTTTTATACGAAAATGTCGAGTTTTGAGTCGAATAAGCGTCATTTGCGGGAACTTTTGATTTACTTCTTTAATTTGAAGAAATCTGCAGCTGAGGCTCATAGATTGCTTGTAGAATCATATGGTGATGCTGTCTTAAGTGAGAGAAGTTGTCGTGAGTGGTTTCAAAAGTTTAAGAACGATGAATTTGACAAAGAACGGAAGGCCGAAAATGTACGAAGACGCGGAATTGGAAGCATTACTGGATGAAGATTCGTGCAAAAAGAACTTGCACTTACTTTAGGAGTAACTCAACAAACAATTTCATATCGTTTGAAATCATTGGAAATGATTCAAAAGGGAATTGGGTTCCATATGAACTGAAGCCGAGAAACATTGAACGCCGATTTTTCACATGTGAAATGCTGCTTGCCAGGCATAAACGAAAGGATTTTTTGCATCGTATAGTCACTAGTGATGAAAAATGAATCCACTACGATAATCCAAAGAAGAGGAAATTATGGGGATCACCTGGTCATGCTTCAACATCGACAGCCAAGCTGAATATTTATGGAAAAAAACTCATGTTGTGTATTTGGTGTCAGTTTGGTGTCGTGTATTATGAGTTGCAAATCGAACGAGACCATTACTGGGGCTCTCTACCGAACACAATTGATGAGATTAAGCCGAATACTCAAGGAAAAACGCGCCCACTACTCCAGGCATGACAAAATTATTCTCCTGTAAGATAATACTCGACCACATGTTGCGGCCGGTCAAAACCTACTTAGAAACACTCAAATGGGAAATTCTACCCCACCTGCCTATTCTTCAGACATTGCTCCTTCCGACTACCACTTGTTCCGATCGATGACTCATGGCCTGTCTGAGCAGCACATCATATGAAGATTCACATCATATGAAGATACCAAAAATTGTATGATTGGATAGCCTCAAAAATTGAAGCGTTCTTCTGACGCGGTATACACAGAAAGATGGCAAAAAGTAGTAGCTAGCGATGGCCATTACTTTGAATAAAATTATGTACCGTTCTTTCACAATAAATGCTTAATTTTTGATAAAAAACGGCGGAAACTTATTTGTACTCCCAAAAGAATTCGATAAAAGAATTTATCGAATCATGACGAAAAACAAATTCCCGCACATCGTACCAATGACATCGCGTCGATATTTTTTGTATTTCCGCGCCCGTTTCACAAATTTGTTGCGCAAATAGTCGATATGTGCATCTATACATTCTTCATTCCCTTGTCGGGTTTCGAAGTAATAGAACACGAATGCGACGCGATCTTTTTTACTTTGCACATCATTCGCATTTTTGACATCATTCTCGTTGTTTACTTGATTCTCTTTTCGCATTGTCTCAGCATTCATCCCCTCTCCAGAGTTCACTGTGACTTTCCGACGAAAAGGCTGTATGTAACAAGAATGATTCGAAGTTTGCAACGAACGACAAATTTTACAAAAGATAATGTTATCGTGACACGGATTCGATTTCATGAAACGTTCACAGTCGTGGCAAATTCTAACGGATTTACAAACGCTTGCGACCAATTTTCCGTCGAGAGAGCTTTCGGATGACGCTCGAAACAGGAATTTCCAAAGAACATACGAATCGTACCAAACTAACTCGGCACCGGAACCTTCGCACAGAAATGCATACCATAACATCGTGGACGTTTTTTCGCGCAATTATGCTGTCTACCAATCCGATACCCAGTGTTGCACGTCATGTAATACCCCCTCCCATCGAGAATCGGCGGCAACATTCAAATTTAAAATTGGTTGATAATGCCGCGAACACAGGAAAAAAATTATATTTAATCGGAATGAAGATTCATGATCTAGGGAAGAAAACAACCATTATACAACGGATTCTCACCGCGACTAAAAGTACTAAAATTGTAAACAACTATCGCGATATTTTCCGCGGTGAGAAACCGTTGAAATTGCTCGATTTCACGAATTCCGTATCCCTGCTCGGAATCGTGTTACCCGCAGGAATCGATATTCTTTGGTCATGTTGTAAAGAAGAATGCTGCTGTCTCACGGATTCACCTTTCATGTAATTCCCCCCACGCGCAACTGTCGCATATTCATAATGAATTCTGCTATAAGCAAACGGGGGAAACATAAATTGTCAGCAATTTGTAAATCGAGCGTTTAGCTACATCTTCGCGCGTTAATTGATTGGATTGACATCCGCGACCGGCAGGTAACGAAATTTTGAAAAAAACGCGCTCGATAAAATTTTTCGCGATATCGATTCCTCCGAGCACTTTGCGCCAGCGAACTCACGAGTCCCCATATGTTCTCGTGGGTTAAACGTGCTGAACGAAATCCCGCCGGACCACGCGCTTCAGATCAGCCGACTCGAACGATAACCCGACATAATCGCTCGATTTGCACGAATATAGTGCATACGTCAGATTTCAATTTTCTAACCAATGAGCGATATCGCTCTTCAAGCGGCGGACGTATCGCGAAAGTCCTCCCTCCCTAAAATCGCGAAATTTCTAAATTGCCGTGAGTTTTCCGTCCATAAAACTATATAATTAAAATTATTCCCGACCTCGTGTTGCCAACGTCGTTGTTTCTATTGATGTTGAGCTATTGATGTTATCTAGATGACGTCGACGGTGAGGACAGTGATGGCGATATCGATGACTGCATCGGCAGCGACGGCGGCATCGGCGATGGTGTCGGCAACGGGGTCAGTGTGATCGACTGATGGGACTGCGCATCAAGGAGTGACGTTAGCTGCTGATCTCCCCTTACGTTTTTGTGAAGGTGAAGGGAGAGCTGGGGGCTGGACAGCACCACCAATTAAAAGTTAAAATCTTTATTTAAATTTCGTTGACTTTGCTACATTGTGCCTAAAGCTTATCCCCTTTCCTCACGTCATCAATGTAACAACAAAATAAGGTAACTCACTTTTGACTGTTTCATATGATCGTGAGCCGGGATATTTTTTCGTTCGAGATGCTTCGCTAATTTTCCTGCGACAGCCGGAATAAAATCGAGTAGGAAACTTCAATAGAAAAAAATATATGTTTACGAAAAATTTCTCGGGTAAAACAACAATTAAAAAAAATAGTAAAATATTATTATCTTCAACGTAATTGTCTCCCTCCTCTTTTGTGACTTCTTCCGTCACATCCCAAGTTTCCGCAATTTTGTTGACCATATCATCGTCAGCAGTATCATCAGCAACATCTTCATTTGCCTCATCTTTGCTGATATCATCGACGTCTTCGTTGTTCTCGTAGTTTATAATATTCAATCCATTTTCGACTTCTTCTTTCCCTTCTTCTTCTTCTTCTTCTCTTTCTTCGAACATCATTTCTTCTTCTTCTTCTTCTTCTTCTTCATTTTCGCGTGCTAGAAAGTAATTTTACTGCTATTTTTTTTTCAGAACTAATCCTATGTTTCATTAACTGATTTTCTTTAAATTTACATGACATAGAAATAATGGCAATTGATGAGTTCCTCAATCGCTCTCCAATATTATTATCCTCGTCAATATTATTATCAACATCACTATTATCATCATCATCTAAAACAGAAATGTTTTTATTTTTCTTCTCATTACAGTAATATTATATTTTTCAATGGAATATTTTTTAAAATCATCTTACCTATTTCGATGAAGGAAACACGTTGTGTCACACATTGGGTGACGGCGGAAACACCGCATTATTCGGCGATTTGATTCGCGTTCTTCCTAAAAAAAATAAAAATTATTTTAATAAAGAAAATTTCCAGCATTTTTTAAATATTTTTATTTTTCCAAATTACATGCAGCAACAATCTCATCTTCATCCTCCATGGCGTCGTCCTCGCCACAAACTCGGAGGCCCGTGTCACACGTATTGCACAGGATTAACGCACATCACTTGACGATTTGATGATAAAATAAATATTATAATTTAATTAATAATAAAATATCTTTTTAAATGCATAATTTTATTTTGGCAGAACTTGTTCCTACTCCCTGTTACTAATGATCCTCCAATGAAAATCGCTAATATGCCCACCGGCGTCATCCTCCTCATGATTAAAACTTTTCTATATGACGCAAGATTATTCGCATCATCACTTCATCACAGTGCCCCAGTTTATGCATAACACATAGTAGCGTATTGGAGTACTCTCGCGTAAATTTTTCAAAAACTTTATAATTGCTTTTGCTATTGCCTAATTTCAATAAATAGTCACTTGCAATCAAATTTTGACTGAGATTGCAAGCGACTATAAAAAATTTTGAGAGTATAAATCACTAAGCTCCACTTTCTGCACTTGTAACAAAACTTACAAAAAGTATGCTCTCGGAAAATCAAAATAGCTTGATGAGAGATAGAAGCAAAACTAAAGTTAAATTTCCAACTCACACATATTCTATTTATTCACTCGAAAATATGCTCAAAAAGACGTTTCCTTATCTTCTCCTCCTAAGTTTGTTTAATTAGTAACTAAGGTTACTAATTACTAAAGTTCTTCATATTTTTTTTGTAAATATTCTTATTTAGAATGTCGACTATTTCTTATTTGCTAACTCGTTTCTAAGTTAAATTATTCTTTTTCGTTACCGTGTAATCTACAAAAAAATTTATGCTCTTTTATCAAGGCATATTTCATTTTCCAATAATTTTTATAACACGCAACAGACAGGATATCATAAAACGAATTTATATGTTCCTCTTCGTTCTTATTTACTTCACCTTCCCAGTCTTCTTTGAAAGGCTATCCTTTTCCTTTTTTTACAAAATAATTTAAGAGAATTTTTAAGAGAATTTGTTAATTTGAACATTATCTTTTCTTCATTATTTTTTATAATTCAACAATCAAAGTATCGTAAAACGAACTTGTTCTTGTTCGCTCTTGTTTACCTCTCCCCTACCAGTCTTCCTTGAAAATCTATCGCTTTTTTTCTTATAGAATAATTTAAAAGAATTTTTTTTGTAATTTGGACAGAATCTTTTCTTCAATAATTTTTATAACTCAACAGTCGAAATATCGTAAAACAAACATGTCCGTACTTATTTTATCTCTCCTTTTCAAACATTTTTTTTTTTATTTTAACGAAAAAATACAGAAAAATCTAGATTTTTTTTGCTTTTTCTTCTGCGCGCGAAGAATAATTTTTATTAAGTAACATCGGAGAGATGATGTCGTCAGTATCGTTATGAGTCAGTTTCATTCGAGTCTCGTTGTTCCTAGCTCCAACTTGATGAACAAGCAAGTACTGTACTTCTTTACTACTTCTTGGACTAATTGTGTCGTTTGATGCTACAGCGAAGTAAGAATGGCCAGCTACCAAAAGTAGCCAATAATTCAGATGCAAATGTACTCCAATCCAGATTCTTTCAAGTTACGTAATAACAACGTGGGAAGAAACACAATTTCATATGCTGTTTTACGATGTATAGTCTCAACAACTCCCATGAATGATTCATGTGAATCTCCAAAGAACAAACGAGGAAATCTTCATGCCTTTTATAAAATTGAGCGGAAACAATGCTGATTTATTTCGACATCGACAGTTGGAAATAGTTTCAAGATAATGGGGCTCATGAATGAATATTTAAGTAGCGATAACAGAGCGAAAACGAATTCTGTTGTCATAAAAAATATCTCTATTAGTTTTATTATATCTTATGGTGCGAAAACATATTATTGATGTATAAAAAAGAAGAAGAGGAACTTCGCTCTACGGAAAATATCAGAAAAAATCTTCGAAAAAAAGAGATCGCATCCGATTCAACATCACCGTCGAAGAAACGAAGAACCCATGTGGTGACTATTGTAATGCAGAAGACTTTTCTCGGCTTGCAAAACGTTATGAAATGTGTCGACGTGCATTTAAAACAATTAGAATCTTTCATCGGTAATGTTAATAAGTGTGCAGTATTTAATTCGAGAAATCGAACTAAAATCTTCCAATAAATTATATTAATCAGAAATTATAAAATTAACGCTACGAGGAAATTACGACAAAATTGAACACAGACAAATTAACGATTTAACTTTTCTTGATATGTATTTTATTATATTTTTGGAATTAATTTCATTACGGTAATGAAATTTTTTATATAATTTTCTCGAATCTTTCGCTTGGTTCTAAACCTTTTTTAGATTATTGTCATATGTATTTTTCTATGAAGAAAAATTTGTATCAATAAATACATCTTCGTAACATAAACTCTCATCTATTTCTTAATCATTCGTTCCCTTTCATTACAACATCTTCTTTTTCATTTTTTGTCAGGACTAGGTTAATATATTCTTTTACTCCTTTTTGAAATAAGACTAACGCAAACATAAAGTACAAAAAAAAAGAACTTATCCACTAAATTGGGTAAATCAACTCAACTCTGTTATAAAGAGGTACGAACTTGTCCATTCCTGTTTTCCTCCTCTCCTTTCAGACAAAAAAAAAATCAGTCGCACAGCCATAAATAATAAAAAATAAATGAATAATAAAGTAAGACATTCTCCAATGCGTCTAACCCGGAACGGACGTAATACCGAGGCGAGAAAAAAGCGAAGAGTCATAAATCATACCCGCAGTCATTTCCGATGCTTGTACTTTTCCCTCCTCTCCCCCCGGCAAAAAACTGTCTCGGGGTCTATTTCTCTCGATTTTCTCCACTTTCGCTATTTTGTCGGACTTGGCAGCTTTACATTTCTCTCTCTCTCTCTCTCTCTTTCTCTCAAAACCCGACTTCTCCCTCACCCATCGTAGTGTGGGTAGCCATGGAGCGAGCCAATCAAAACGCGCCATTTAATTATTTCATTATCCCCACTCTTACATCACTGATCAATCAGAGCGCTCCCTTTTTTCAGACAGACCTATCTAGGTCACACTCACGGCGCCGGAGTGGAGTGGGTTTGTTTTGACGCTCCACATGGCTATCCACATACTACATTTCGCGAAAAAGATTTTACTAGATTATAAAATGAACTTATAAGGAAACATTAAACATTACAAAATACGTGATATCAGTACAAAACAAACCCTTTAAAAAAAGGAAACCCTTTAGAAAAAAGATCTAAGAGTGCGAATTCCTCGGTTCTTCGGAAAAAAATGTGTACTAAATTGATTAATTCATATATTGTTATAAGAAAACGTTAAACACTACGAAATGCATGAGGTACCAGATGTATGAGATGACGATTTGAGAAACAGATGGACCAACAGATGCGCACCAATGCAGTGTGAAATACAAAGATTTAATATTATATACCATTTTATTGTACCATCAACAAGTGTCAAACGCGCAAACTGATTTGATTGAAAAGTGTTTGCATAGTATTGTGTTGCTGTGTTTAATATGACGAAATTTGTACCAAATAAGGAGCATTCGCGGACAGCATTAAGTTTTTGTTTTCATTTGAAGAAAACTACTGCGAAATCATACCGATTACTTGAAGAAGCTTATGGTAAACATCGCAAATAATACGAAAATATGTGATCGTATTTATGAACACAATAGGAGAAACGGAAATAAGAATTTTGGATATGCTGTATACGATTTAACAGATGTTAGTTAAGAGCAGAAACGTAGACATCAACGTAATAAAATAGAAAAATAACAAGTAATTGAGAAGTAAGGAGAGTATGAAAGGATGTGGCGAAGGAGATAAAGAAGACATAAACGAACATAAGCAGCCCGACACTTGAGTCACGCGTGATTCGAACGATTCAAGGAAGAATCAAGGATTCTGGACACCAAGAAACTTAATAGAGGTGGAGCGAGGAATTGGAATAGAATTAAGAGAAATGTCGAAGGACTGAATACGAGATAACAATAATGAGGAACCGACAATTAGCAAAGATAATTTAGAAGGATTTAGATGCAGGGCATTATTAGTAGACCATTCGGCGATGATTTTAAGTCTGCATTCAAAACAGAACAGGTTGCTAAAATTAAATGGATGAAAAGATTTGAGAAGAATTCATACGTCATCTGTATACATGAAGAGCTTGGAGGACAGAGAAGCATTAGACAAATCAGAAACAAAAATATTAAAGATTAAAGATCCAAGAATGGAATAGAATAATTACATAACATGCTATATTATAGTAATATAACATAAATAATTCTAATGTTATGTAATTGTTATATAATGAGTTATATTATATTTACGTAAGTAACTAGTTATTTATATACTTTATATATACCTTTTTTTTATTAGAACAATCACACATAAAATAACATAAAATAACAATAATAATATATAGGCAAGTTTGGATAAGTAAATGTTCTTTTTTAACTGAATAAAATTAATGGCTTTACAAAATTAATAAAGTTAAAATAAAAGGAATGTTAAATTAAATTAGGAAATTACATTAAAAAGAAATGAAAGAATAAAAAATTAACTTAACGTTAAGTCAATATTAAATTAACTTTTTAATAAGTTAAAAAAAAAGTTAATTTTGAAAAAATTATTTTTTAGATCATACGAGGGCAAGTCAATAAATTCTTAGAAAATTTGTCAGAGGGCACTCGCAGTGTCATGTCACATTACTTTTTGACAAGTTGCATCTCTTTGATTTATGTCTGATTACTGTCAAATTTTGAGCAGAATTCATCGCGTGGTTTCATTTCTGTAGACGATTAAAGCGAACAACCTTTGTATTTTTTGCAAAATGGAAAAAACGAATTTTATGCAGATGTTTGATCAAACATCTACATATGAAAGGTTTAACGCCGAAAGAAACCAAAGCCGAGTTGAATAATATTCATGGCACATCTGCACTAGTGTTTGCAATTGGGTAAATGAATTTAAACGTGTGGTCGTACATCCACATGTGATGCACCTCGTTCGGGATGTCCGATTAAGGCTGCTACGCTCGATAAAGTCCACGATTGTTTTTTTTGATTGATCGACGAGTGAAAGTGCGCGAGATTATTGAAGCTACTAGACATATCATATGGCACAGTGACTTCAATTTTGCACGAACAATTGGGTATGAAAAAGCTATCAGCAAGATGGGTGTCGCGTTTGCTCACTGTGGATAACTGCGATCGTGTAACGATTTCAAAACAACGTTTGGAGATTCAATGTAATGTAATCCAGATGAATTTCTGCATCGATTCATTACTGTGGACGAAACATGGATCCATTACTTCACACCCGACGAAGGGACAGTCAAAACAATGGACTTCAGCGGATGAACCAGCTCCGAAGAAGGTGAAGATCGTAAAATCGGCCGGAAAGGTGATGGCCACAGTTTTTTGGGATGCACGCGGTATAATTCATCGATTCCTTCTGTCAAAGCAAACAATCAATGGCGATTACTACGCAGCATTATTGGATCATTTCAATAACATTTTAAAGAAAAAACGTCTCCATCGGCGAAGAAGAAAGTGCTCTTCCATCAAGACAATACATACGTTCATTGGTACCCGACACCGATGGCCAAATTCAACGAATTCCTCTACGAATTGTTTCCCCATCCAGCATTCCCCCCAGCCAGATTTAGCCCTCTGCGATTATTTCCTGTTTCCAAACCTGAAGAAATGGTTTAGAGGAAAGAGATTTACTACCAGAGAGCAGCTCATCGCCGAAACAGAGGCTTATTTTGAAGAGTTAGACAAATCATATTATTCGGATAGCTTGAAAAAGTTTAAGAATCGTTGGATCAAATATATCGAGCTGAAAGGAGACTATGTTGAGAAATAAAAATGATCAAAAAGAATGTGTTTTACTATGTTTTTCTAAAAACTTATTGACTTGCCCTCGTAATATCATAATTTTTCTTAAAATGACATTAAATAATATAGATTATTAAGTAAATTAAATTTTGAATTTTTTTATTCATATGCGATGTAAGTATATAACATATAACGATATAATTATATAAGTTATGTAACTTTAAAAACAGCCAGCACATAGAGAAGATATTAGGTATACAACTTTGCTTCCGCCGTTTTTTTCCGAAATTCGAGGCTTTATTGTAAAAAACTGGTTATACATTTATGATTCAAAGTATTGTCCATCGCTGGCCACTACTTTCTCTCATCTTTCGGATAGCGTACGAATCCCGCTTCAAAAAAACTGGTCATCTTTTGAGGCTACCCACGAATCGATCCAATTTTTTACTTCTTCATAAGACCGGAAGTGCTGGTCAGCCAGGCCGTATGCCATTGATCGAAACAAGTGATAGTCAGAGGAAGCAACGTCTGGAGAATACGGCGGGTAGGGTAGAACTTCCCATTTCAACGTTTCCAAGTATGTCTTGACCACTTTCGCAACATGGGGTCGAGCATTGTCATGCTGCAAAATCACTTTATCGTGTCTCTCGTTGTATTGCGGCCGTTTGTCTTTCAATGCTCGACTCAAACGCATCAATTGCGTTCGATACCGATCGCCTGTGACTGTTTCAATAGGTTTTAACAGTTCATAATACACTACGCCGAGCTGGTCCCACCAATACAGAGCATGACCTTGGACATCAAAATCACCGTTCTTGAAGCGTTGAAATCACTCACGACACGTTCTTTCACTAATAGTGGCCTCATCATAAGTATTTGAGAGCATTCGATGAGCCTCAGCCGCAGATTTCTTCATATTGAAGCAAAAAATTAAAATCTCCAAATGACGAGAATTTGGCTCGTAAACTGACATTTTTAATCGAGAATAATTTTATGATGCAGACACAAATCAATTAATGTTTCTATGGGGTTATGTTGACAGATGCCCAAGTTTATTGTATGACGTCTATGATGTATTTATTTTGACCACCACTTACTGCTAAAGCCATCTATAGGAAAACGGCGGAAGCGAAGTTGTACACCTAATACAAGATCAGTAATTATTTTTAATAAATCTTAAGCCATAAGAAATTGACCAATTACAATCGAATGCGAGAAGAATATTTGATTGTAATTGGTCAATTTCTTATGACCTAAGGCTTAAAACATTTATTGTAGATCCGGACTAAGGCTTATGGCATAAGGCATAACCGTATAAACTAATTACAGAGCTGTATTAACATCTTAAGAAATTACTTAAGATGGTTTTAAAATAGATGATATGAACAGATTACAAATATACATCCTTAGTCTTATTATATCTTATTATTTTTCTAAGATATTTAAAAAAGATAAAAAATATTTTAACTTAAAAAAAAGTTTAAAAGTTTAAAGGTAACTTAGTTAAGTTAAAATTTAATGCATTTAAAATTAAATAAGTTAAATTAAAAGTTATGAACTTTTTAATTTATTTTTCAAGTTTTAACGTTTTAACTAGTTCCTACCCAACTCTATATATAGACATTGCATAAAACCGCTGAAACAGCATCTTATATAAATCTTATGTAAATCAATATAATATTTTTATATTGAATACTCCAAATTATGCTTAAATTATGCTTATATAGTTTACGTTATTTTATACATGATAACTTTTGTGGACTTTCTGCAATAATTATATTATATTATATGTTGCTGTCCTTAAAAGAGAGCAAGAGCTACCAACTGCAAAACGCGAAACATGGAACGGTCCATTATTTTATCATAGTCCATTATTTTATATTAAAATCATCTTAAATAATGTCTTAAATAATGTCTAAAGATGCTAATACATCCTCAGATTGACTTACGACATCTTAAGATACATGTAAGATTGTACACTTTTAAGACAGTTTTTAATGCAAGAATCGGCTATGAATATCGGTCTAATTTGTGTCGTGAAATTGTACGTGAATCTTTCCTTGTTTGACACACTTTATAATGCATCTTAAATTTTTTTTCTACAAAGTGTTCTACAAAATGTTTGTGTTAAACAAGAAAAGATTCAGTACCAATTTCATGGAACGAAACAGGTATTCATAATCAATTCTTGCATTTAAAACAGTCTTAAAATGTCAATCCGAGAATTGTATGAGCATCTTAAGACACTATTTAAAACATTTTTTTAAATAAAAATGGCCTATACCACCTCAAGTTTAGCGTTTCACAGTTGATAGCCCTTCCTCCTTATGAACAATTCGTAAAGAAGAGACAGAGATTTAGAAAGAGACACTGTCCAATTGTACACACCATGTTATTCTTTCCACTATAGCTATTACTTAAATTTTAAATTTTAAGTTGTAAAAAATTGACCAATTTTCTTGTAGCATGACAAAGCTAAGATAATGATTTATTGTAGAATGCCCATTATTCTTTGCGGAAATGTCTGTGCAAATGTTGCAGATTGAATTAATTGTTAAACAAAACTAAATGCTGCTACATAAAAATATTCTCTATTCGAAAATGTTACTGGTCGCTGCTTACTTGAAAAATATAGCAATGAAACAGGGAATAAGAAATTTCAATCTATCAGAAATTGTGTACTCTTTGTAGAATGCATTTCTTTTTTATATAAGTACTAAATCTATTATATATATTCCCTAATTACAAATAAATTCTGAGAGCAGCTATTATATAATGTGAATATAATATATAGATCTTATAAATGGTACATAATATATATTATAACGGTTATCTATTCAACATATCTGTTAAATAAATATGTTACATTGAGATTATGTTGCCGAGATTATGTTACTTTATTGTAACAAGTATATCAAAACGATGCAACAATCATATAATAATTATAATATTACAAAATATACGTGTATTAATATTACTACAATATAACATTCTGCTATGTTACTTCCAAGTTATATATTGCAGCTATACTCCGTGTTTGCTGTGTTAACACTACTTAGACAGTTTCAAAATAAAAACAGCCTATGAATACCGCCTCACGTTTAATGTTTCACAATTGGTAGCCCTTTCTCTTTATGAACAGTAGATGGAGAAAGAGAGCAGAGATTTAGAAAGAGATTATCCAGGTTATGTCGTAGCTACATTTGTTTGCTGGAAAATATCATTGTTTTTAAAACGTTTATATGACTCGATATATTCTATTAGATGTACAACTTTGCTTCCGCCGTTTTCCTATAGATGGCTTTAGCGGTAAGTGGTGGTCGAAATAAATAGATCATAGACGTCATATAATAAACTTGGGCATCTGTCAACATAACCCCATAGAAACATTAGTCGATTTGTGTCTGCATCATAAAGTTATTCTCGATTGAAAATGTCAGTTTACGAGCCAAATTCTCGTCATTTGCGGGAGGTTTTAATTTTTTGCTTCAATATGAAGAAATCTGCGGCTGAGGCTCATTGAATGCTCTCAAATACTTATGGTGAGGCCGCTATTAGTGAAAGAACGTGTCGTGAGTGGTTTCAACGCTTCAAAAACGGTGATTTTGACGTCCAAGGTCATGCTCTGTATTTGGTGGGACCAGCTCGGCGTAGTGTATTATGAACTGTATTAAAACAGTCACTGAAACGACTGAAACAGTCACAGGCAATCGAACGCAATTGATGCGTTTGAGCCGAGCATTGAAAGACAAATAGCCGCAATACAACGAGAGACACGATAAAGTGATTTTGCAGCATGACAATGCTCGACCCCATGTTGCGAAAGTGGTCAAGACATACTTGGAAACGTTAAAATGGGAAGTTCTACCCCACCCGCCGTATTCTCCAGACGTTGCTTTCTCTGACTATTACTTGTTTCGATCAATGGCACATGGCCTGGCTGACCAGCACTTCCGGTCTTATAAAGAAGTAAAAAATTGGATCGATTCGTGGATAGCCTCAAAAGATGACCAGTTTTTTCGACGCGGGATTCGTACGCTACCCGAAAGATGGGAGAAAGTAGTGGCCAGCGATGGACAATACTTTGAATCATAAATGTATAACCAGTTTTTTACAATAAAGCCTCGAATTTCGGAAAAAAACGACGGAAGCAAAGTTGTACACTTAATAACTCAATTCTTGAGTTATAATCAGGTTTTCAGAACGTTCATACAACTGCGAATATGGACGATGTTGCGTAGAAATAATGTGTATATAAAACATTATAACTTTATATAATCCCTACTTAAAATAATGGATAATTTGTATCAGATATAAAAAATTAGATATATCATAAGCGATATAATTATATTGTATACAATTATATCCGAAGCGCTAGCAAGATTTTCTCAGCAAACACACGGAATATAGTATGACATAACCTGGAAGAAACATGTAACAGAATGTTATATTGTTATAATATATATATAATATATTGTAATATAATATATATAAAACAATGAAATAACTGTTGGATTATTTTGATATGTACTTGTTATAGTAAGGTAATGATAATATAATATCAACATAATATATTCGTATAACAAATGTTATGTCGAAAGTAGATGATCGTATATTATGTAACATTTATAAGATCTATATATTATTGTTGATTTATTATTATTGTTATATTCATATTGGGAGTACAAATTAGTTCAGTTCCTAAAGATAGCTCCAGCTGTTGTGAATGGTTCATAGTGACAGCTAATTTTGATGGTTTCAGAGAGGTTAAATATCTGTTAATAATATGCAGTTTATATCGCTTTGAGTTTCATACAAAAATCTTGATTTTTACTGTGTTTGAAATGTCGAATTTTGTGTTAACCAAGCAGCATTTGCGGGAGGTTTTGATTTTCTGCTTTAATTGGAAGAAAAGTGCGACTGAAGCTCATCGAATGCTTGTCAAAGTTTATTACTCCAACATAAATTTATGTAAGGAATGGTTTCGATATTTCAAGGACAGAGATTTCAACGTTGAAGATAAGCCTCGCTCTGGACAGCCAAAAAAATTCGAAGACAAAGAATTAGAGGTTAAGTTGTAGCCATGATGGAAGAGATAACATGTATGTGCAGTGTCTGGAATTAGACAGAATCTCGTAAATTTTTAAATCTCTGCCTTCTTCATCCATGGACTGTTCATAAGGAGGAAGACTATCAACTGTGAAATGATAAATATGAGATGATACTCATATAATCCGTTTTTATTTTAAAATTGTGCGTCTTAAATAATGTCTTAAGACAATCCTCGGATTGACTTACGACATCTTAAGAATGTACTTAAGACAGTTTGATGAACTTCATACTTTTCTTTCTATAGAAAGAGAATCTAAGATGCATTATAAAGTGTATCAAATAAGGAAAGGTTTAGTACCAATTTCACGCGAAACAGGCCGATATTTATAGTTGATTCTTGCATTTAAGATTGTCTTAAATACGCATTTCAGTTAGTAGTCCTTACTCCGTATTAACGACGTGGAGCAAAAGTAGATATGGTTTGGCCAAACTATACACATTATGTAATCTTTCCACTTTCCACTACAGTAATACCTTATTGCAGAAAGTTCATAAAGATTATTACACATGAAACGACATAAGCTGCATAAGCATAGCTTAAGATCATTGAATTATCCAGCAAAAAGATGTCATATTGATGTATATAAGATTCTGATCCAGCGGTCTCATGCAATGTTTATATATAATTTATATGTCATTTTACGTGTGATTGCTCTAATAAAGTATATAAATGAGATTATGTAATATAACTCATTATATAACAATTACATAACATCGGAAATATTTATATTATATAGTCGTATAACATTTCAGCATGTTATGTAACCATTCTATAACTGTACAACAGTTATGTAACGTTTATTACATTGTTATATTTATTTTATATAATTTGCTGTAATTTGCTATGAGTGGGAAATTACTAACATGTACATTACATGTAATCAACGTTATATTACCTGTTATATTCTGTTTTATTATAGCAATATAACAGTTTATTATAGCAATATAACTGTGTTTGATGGGGTATAATTGGAATTCAGGATTTATTTTCATTAACTACGAATGTATCTTTTTTATTATACTATGATGAAGGTTCTGTATCTGGATTTCATGATGGCTAAAGAAAATTGGAACCAAATCCACTATTTGATAAAAAGGTTTCCTTTCAAATTCTATCTATTTTCTTGAGCAGAGATATTATATAACTTCAGAAGTTATTTTGTTGATGCGCATCAAAAAATCGCAAAATAGAAATTCCAGCTGCATTGTCGGTAATATTGATATACCCAAGGAATATATAATAAAGTAAGAATGTTCAAACAAAAATGCTTTTGACAACTTATAGTAAATTCACCAGAAAAACTTATACAAGAATAGCGATCATGTAATTTTTTCTTAAAGCGGAAACGTAAAAAGTGAAAATTCTTTGCATGTATGTATATGTATAACATACATCCATAAAAATTTTCACTTTTTTACTCCTTAAAACGATCATTAAGATGTTATTCATTATAACTATTAATGATTTGTTGTAATACAATTGTTTATTACAAGTTTTAATATGATGATTAATAAGATGTTAGAAATCAATCGTATAGGTTCTCCATTGAGTAATTGATATAAACATTTCAGCAACATTACTGCTTGCACTTTTAAGTTGTAATTGTAAGAGAAGTTACAAAATTTTTACGAAAGTTATATAAATCTTTTTATAATTCTTATGCCATTATAGAGTGTGTTTCTTGGAGTAGAATAGTATTTATAATAATATCGTATATTTGTTTTTATTATTTTTGAAACTATTTTTGTTAATAACTTTTTAATGAAGGACGAGCATCGGATAAAACCTGTTAGAGATCAAGGTCATGACTTTGACAATGTTTATCAAGATCAAGATCATCAATTGTTCCCTTTCCTGCAGTTTTATAAATGAAATAAAAATAAATATTATGAACCATTTTATATCTTAAGAAACATATTCTAAAATAATAATCCTGTGACGATTCCTTATGTCGCACAAGACCATTACGCACACGGCAACCAGTACGCAGTATGCACGCGCAACGAAGCCCCCAGGGGATTGGCGCGCCTAGTGAAAACCCACGCTTGAGATCCGCCTGGCGGAAGATGTAAGGTCCGCCAGAGAGAAGGAAAACACGCTCACTTGCACTTTCGAGCAACGTGTATAACCAATGATTATCAAGCTGGGACGCATCTTGCGACAGTATAGATTATCGGTAGAACAACAATCCTGCAGCCAGACGGCATAGGACTCGCTCAGCAATAGCGGAGCGCAGAAGCACCACCCAGCAGCAGCCAGATAGAGGCACCGTCCAGCCGCAGCAGCAGCATCAGCTGACTGTAAAGGACCATAGCGACACTACGATACGCTACACCCGGTAGCGAAGGAGCAGCATAATCCTGCAGAGCAACAGCAATCGGTAGGCGTGGCCAGGCTCCAGAAATGCCTCGATCACTAGTAAGGTAAAGATTCATCCCGATAGAAGCGCCAGAGATTGACACGACCTCCGCAGGAGCTTCTTAGCATATGAGACAGCTGACTCCGGAGGTACATATCATCGAGCTATCTCATCCAAGTTGCCATCTCGCCGCTGTCCGTAACTGTCTGCCGCCGTCTCTCCGTCATCGAAAAACTCCGCCGAGGACGACCACCGATTCACAGACCTTCGGCAACCAGTAGGAGATCCCAATGAAACCGCGGCTGTCCTCGCCACATACGCCGCCAGAGACACCGCCGGCCTGGCGAAAGAAGGTCGGAAGAAGATCTTCCGATTAAAGGTGGACAACAATAATAACGAGCTCTGGGGCAATGCTAAAGTGACGTATTGCCAGCCCCCCAATCGAATATCGGAAATACTTAGCGCGGTAGACGCCGCATTACAAACGGTCCTCTTCAGGTCTACACGAGTATCTTCACCAACCCTTTTCATCTCCATTGTACATAATTCTGTAAATACATCGTAAATAGTATCATATCTCAATCTCGTCACCCGAGCGGCACTCTTCCCACTTGCCACTACGAAAATAGCTTTTGCGCTGCAAACGACAGTGAGCCCGAAGGCGACAGCAGACTATAATCCGCCACATGCAAACCATCATAATAATCTTTTTCTTCTCTCTTCTTCCCGGCTCTACCGGCTCCTGAATTATACTATTATATAAATCAATAATGACGCAGTAGAGCAATTCATTTACTTCATAATTGTTATGTGGAAAAAATGATTTTATTAAAGTATCTAAAAATTTACCTTAATATAGATTTGAAGAGTGCGTACTCGATTACGCACATTATCGTTCGGATTTATTCAAATCGTCCATTTATCGGACAGCAGTATTTTCCAATCGGACACAAACCCGATTGAACACGTCCCGATCGGATACAGATCAGGCACAAATTCGATTGGACCCGATTGCACACAGACTCAATAGCGATCGAAAAAACGGGGAAAATATTAGTACATGATGAAAAAACATAAATAAGTGTTTATATATCCACGCAAAGCGACTCTCACCCTCCCTCTTCACTGCAAAGTGGCATACAATTTCTATAATTGTACTGTTGTTGAGATTAGAAAATCTGTCATGTAGACTAGTGTTTGATTCGGGGCGGCATAGCTATCCCGAACAAAAAGAAGATAATATATTCTACCCTTGGGGCCTAGAAGTCGTAGCATAGTGTCCTTGGAATATTTCTAACCCATGAAGACAATGGGATGTGAGAAAAATCTGTGCGCAATCGGATAGGTGCGCAATCGGGTCGGTGTGCAATCAGATCTGTGCGCAATCAGATCTGTATACAATCGGATCCATGTCCAATTGAGTCTGTGTCCGATTGGGTCCAATTGGGAAATACTGCCGTCCATGTCCAATTGAGTCTGTGTCCGATCGATATGTGCGCAATCGGGACACTCCCGATTTGAACATAATTTTATTAAACATCGAAATAATTATAATATAGGATAGATTGTATACTTGAGCATGATGCATAATGCTGCAAGAAGTTTTGATATTCTAATAATCAACTTAAATGTTCTACATATTTACAGTATTTGGATGATCCAACAAAATTATTTTCAGTCTGCATTTAATTCAATTTTTAAATATTTCAGTAAAACTGTTTTTTCCATTTATCAATATTATGTTCAAGATTACACGAATTGCAAAAAATAAGTTAATTTCTTGTCTTTCCAATTCTGATCAATTTTATCAATGTAAATATATTTCAAGAATAATAAACTATTAGAATAATATAACTATTTATTTCGCTAATAAATTATGCATGTTTTTCAACAAGCGATATAGACGACACAATGTAAAATAATGAATCATTATATCTTTTTCTTGTTGTTTGCCAATATTAAACTAAGGTAAAATTCATTGTATTACACTATCACTTGCTGGTAAGCACTATATACAGAGTGTCTGATAATTCTTCTGACGGATTTCGGACCTATAGAGTGGACTAAATTGAGACGGAAAGTCCTTTACCATTTTACAATTTTCGCAATAATTAACGAGATATTAGTCTCTAAAGATTATCGAATACGCGCGTTCGCTTGGCCTAGCGGCTGAGCTACGCTAAGCATACGCCCATTCCCACTCCGCGCACCGAGCTAGCAATGGGCATACATTTGGTTTAATAGTAGGCCGGGCGCATATTCGATAATCTTTAGAAACTAATATCTCTTAACTATTGCGAAAATTGTAAAATGGTAGAGGACTTTCCGTCTCTATTTAATCTGCTCTACATGTCCACAAATTCTGTCAGAAGAATTATCAGTATATCGCGTATATTTACTAATAAAAATCATACATATATCTACGTTAATATGTATCGCATATATTGTATATGTATGCAATTACAGAAGCAAATAATTTTTTAATCGCAATATGATTCCTTTTACCAATTGCTGCTGCGGCTAACTCAAAAGATTCAAGTTTTGACTAATTGAAGTAGAAAGCACTTATTAACTAAAAACATACAAATATAATATTTTAAAATAATAAGTTTATAAAACCATGCTATATGAATAGATAAAATAAGCAAAGAAAGGCTAATATGATCGAGGATAGATCCTGATGGCTAATCTTTCAGTTATATGTGTAAACTGCACATTAATTATTGTTAGCCCAATCGGCATTTGTAAATGCTGATTGGGCTAACAATAATTAAAGCTGAAATAATAATATCACAAATTAAATGATCATCAATTTAATAATAATGTTAATAACCACCTTACCACCTTAAAACATTGCAGAGACACTTATTAAGAAAAATATTATCCTTGATAATGTTTTTTATTTGCGAGTTCCAAATGATCAATCTTGCTGAAACAAAAGAGTTAATGATTAAAATAATAATTTTATTTCATCAGATAGCAAGTTGCCTGCAGGTTGCAATTTATTTGAAACTGTTTTGCTTAAGTTGCTTTCAATATTTAAGAAAGATATTCAATATTTAAGAAAGTGGTTCCGATTTTGCCTATTAGATTGCCGACTTTTATTGCTACTAACTCTTATAAGAAACTTGCCAGTAATCTGGTGGCATTTTAACCAAACAAACTTTCCGAACATAAAGGAAATGTGATCGAAATTCTCAATAAGCGTAACAATTTAAGCGTGATAATTTTGAACATTTTAAAATATAATCAGGAGAGGATTTCATTTATTCGGTGAACATTTGAAAAAAGTATTGTGCTTTTATCTTGGGGCTCATTTCGAAACATTATTTCATTAAAAGTAAACACATTAACACAACTGAAAAATCTTTTATTCTATTTTATATCGTTTTTTAAAATCGAGAAATTTAACTCGATGTATCTCTCTAGTAGCTCATAACTGCTTGATAACGTTCCATTTCCATTCAGTTGACAGATATGTGGAGTAAATACTTCACGAAAACGATTTCTAATAGTCTAAACAACATTTATGGCAATAAGTTAACTATATTATTTTCGCTCGTTTGCACAAATCATTGTCCGCATAATGCCTCTAGATTGCCCTAAACGAAATTACTAATGCTCTGATGATAGCAACATGATGGCAACTGAAAAAAAATTTATGCTAAACACCTATTTCTTTTCTTATACCATTTTGTTATCTGGGATATTTTATCTTTATTATAACACAAGTCAAATGAAGATAAAAATTTTGTAATGTCAAATATATATTAATATATTCTTATGTATTTCATGTTAAATGTTTCACGTTAAATATAACGAATTAACGAATTAACGTATTAACTCCGACAAATACACCGCGCAGGGATTTACACCACAGAAGTCAGGAAAAATAGAAGGAATGGAGGTAATTTTCCCGCAACTACTCTTACATGCCTTTATGTTATTTTAGTATTGTGTTGTGATTTCAGTTTCTTACTGTTAATATTAATGAAATTGTGAGTTGAATCGATTTGTCACTATAATAAGCGCCATCATAAATTATACCCAAATAGAACACCCCTATGGGATATACAACAAAAATGCAAAGGTTCCAAAATCTTTTCTTCTTTTTTTAATAAAAAAAATAAGTATTTCGGATTTCTAATATTTTTTTCATAGTAGACAGTAAAGTTTTTACTAATATAACAATAATATAATAACGATAAATGGGCAAATAAGAGTCGATTTTTTTAAAATGTGAATATTATTAATAAGAGTTAAATACATAATAGAATTTAAAAATATTATTACATGTTTCAGCTCTTATATTTAGCTATCTTTAGATATTATCCTCCTTTCGTTTTACATTAGTTATCATCATCAAAGAGATAAAAAACATAATGTAATATGTTCAATTTATATAGCAATCTTGATGACTGTTACATGGAAGATGTCCAATACTCACAAACGATTAGATGGTCGATTGTTACGGAATTTCATGATGTTCTTATCAGAAAGACAAAATTTATTTTATAAATAAATAGATAAATAATTTGATTATTCTTGAAAAAAAATTGTTTTTTTATATTTTGTAAAAAGTAAGTAAACAATATCATCTCAATGAAACACTCACCATTATGATCGCAGTTATTGTTTCGTAGGATGAACACTTCGTCAAATTTATTTAAAAATGTATAAAATATAATAACAAAAACGTCAATCAGATAGTGACGATAAATATATTTCACAGTCCGTATGAGAACAAATTAATTTTATGCAAAGAACGAATTCTTCAGAGATATTATTTTGACGTTAACGACACGACAGACAGTCACTATCTAAGGAACGACTAATAGATTGACAAAACGATTCAATAAGAACAAAGTCAAATTTAGTGTATAATGAATATACATTTTATGAAGATCTTTGGTGTCGGTTTGAGACTGTTTTTTGTTTTTTAATATTCAACATCTCAGAAATTAAGTGTTATTATAATATGGTTCTTTATCTAATATCTGGATGTTATTCCAGTCATGTCATTTGCATTCTATGTTTGGTGATATAGAAGTAGATATATTATATTCCAACGAATATGATTGCGATGTTCTGCAATTCTGGTTTTTAAATTGTCTACCTGATTGTCCGACATATGCATCACAATCGTTGCATATGATTTTGTATACATTGTTCTTTGTAAGGCCTGTTTTAGAATCTTTTTGCACTTTGATAAATTTATTCAATTTATTTGCTTACGAGCTATAATACGAGACTTTAATGTTCTCCCTATTATTATTAAATTGTCGGTTATCGATGAAATAAATGATACAGTGAAGCAAGATGTAGCAACGTTTCTTCATTTTCGTTATCACAATCATATGCCGCTGCTCCTCCACGTTGTATGCTTCTGATTCTGTCATTGAATGTTTAAAAAAAATGAATCTTAGGGAATAATCATTCTCAATGAGTATGTTAATTATTAATGTGAGATTTTTTTGATAAAATTCCGAGTCAGACAATAGTAAAACTGTCCATTAAATTAAAAATTATCTCTCTTTTCTGAGAGACAGAATTCGAAAAATAGTTTAAAAACCGTTCTGAAAACGAAATTTTTGATACAATTTGATACAATTTGATACAATTAAAGGTTAGATGCTCTCTTTTGATCATGATCGTCAAGAAAGTTTAAAGAATCTGAATTACTTCTAACGTGCATTGTAATGGGTGAAAAGAATCATAGAACGCATTAATTTCAGAAGAAGGAGCAGCAAATAGATTGTCGATGTACCGATGAATATAGAAATATAGAAAAGAATATAGAAAAGAAATTGACTATTATAAAACAACAATGACGTTTTCTCTCATTTTTACATTACTAAGTCTGCAATGATGAGCGACAACGAAGATCCCATAGGTGAGCCGAAATTCTGTTTATAAATAATTATTAGAATAAGAAATATGTTGAATCTAGAATGAACAATCGATCATCTAATCGTTTATGAGTATCGGACCTCTTCCTGTAACAGTCAAGATCGCTACATGAATTGGAACACATTACATCATGTTTTTTATCTTTTTGATGATGATAACTAATAAAGCGAGAGGAGGATAATATCTGAAGATGGCTCAATATAAGAGACAAAAAATGTAATAATATTTCTAGATTCTATTATGTATGTATTTAGCTCTTATTAATAATGTTTATACTTTAACATTTCGAAAAAATCGACTCTTATTTGCCCATTATATTATTATTGAATTTGTAAGAATCCTTGACAATTTTATATTATTTTTACTGATACAGTCGGTTTGTCTTAAAAATAATATACTTAATAAATCAAGTCTTTTTATTAGGTACGATGTATAACCTGTTAAAACCTCTCAATATTAATAAATATTTATAAGTAATCTATAGTAATAAATTCTTGTAAGAATCATATAAGATCTTATTAGTACCTGTATGAGAACATATAAAATCTTTCGAGTTCTGAAAATATTTTTTAAGATCTTGTGAAGTTTTAATCGGTTTAAGATTTTCATAGAAAATCTGTACATGTCTTATAAAAAAGTTCATATAGGATCTATAAATCCTTATAAGGAATTTAATTAATTCTTGTTCGAATCGTATGAGATCTTGGATTACTCTTATTACTTAATTACTCAGATTAAGGGACACCTCGCCGATGACCTTGATCTTGATATATATTGTCAAAGTTATGGCCCTATATAATAATATATAATCTCCGACAGGTTCTAAGTAGCGGTCACCCTTCGTTAAAAAGTTATTAATAAAAAAAGTTCAACTATATAACATGAGAATTCCCTATTTTAAAATATATTTGCTATTCATGCACTGTAGGGGGACAGTTGAAGGTGAAAGTCATCCGCCTCTTCGTGGGAGAGAAGGGAGATGAGAATCAAAAAAAAATCGTGCGCCCTTTTGCAGGGAAGAGGGGAATTGAGAGTCGCTTCGGGTGAAAGTTGTGTGTGCCCCTTTATAGGAAGAGAATCGAAAATGAAAAACATGCGCTCCTTCACAGAGGGGGAGGGGGGAGAAGGTAAGAGTCGAAAGTGAAAGATATTATTCATCTCCTTCTCTCCTGCAAAAGAACGCACGATTCTCAACTCTCTCCTACAGTATAGCAAACATATTTTAAAGCAGGGAATATTCGTATTATATAGTTATAAGTATATGAGTATTAATAACCTAACCCTAATCTAATCATGTACTATGCTGAAGATGGGCGCACTCTCTCGGGGGCTGCCGCTCATGCGTTTGCGGGACCTTTCGCACACTGGGGTGGATGATCCTAGAATAATAAGTGACTTTATTCTATACCGAAAGAAACATTAGGATAGTAGAGGGGGACATAGTGAACTCTCCGATGTCGATTGCGGACACGGCCCGAATGTTTACGGACAACGGGTGCCAATCTCGGCAAATCCATATATGTCCCTTCGTACTTGGGCGAGTCCTACGACACAGTCCAGTACTGTGCGAGGCAAAAGGGACCGTAAGCCGAAGGGTAATAATGATTCGTGTTGTTCGGTCCCCTTCAAAAATGTCTGCCTCACGGACGACGACTTGGATAGACAAGACTTTGTGAAGATTGCGTAGGTCTTGAACTAAGGCGATGAAGAAGAGAAAGAGACTCATCGAGTCCTCTCTTGATAATCCGCTGAGTTCAGCCCAAAAGGTCGCCGTGGAAGAGATCATCTCTCTCTTTCCGCAAATGGCGATCGTGGCCGAGACATTGAGAATCCTTGACGCGGTTCAGCAGTGCACGTTGCAAAACAGGCGATACAAAAGCGGCGGACTCAATTAGAGACAGACGCCCTGTAGAGGAATTCAAGAGGGAAATCGTACAGCTTCGTAAGGAATTAGCCGATATCAGTTCTGGACTGGAAAAAGACTGATTCTCCCTTCGCATTCAGCGATCATTCTCTCGCGTCGGAACATCCCTAATCCATATGACGGAGTCCGCGCTGACATGTGAGAAGAAGGCTATATAGAAGGGAGCCCTAAACCGAAGTAGCAGACCCATACGATAAGAAAAAGAGGAAGAAAAAGAAGCGCAAGAGAAAGGTACCTCCACTGTTGCTCCTCCTAGGTGTTCCGCTGTAGGTGAAGGTGCTGGTGTACAAGGTGGTGGCGCCGGGGGCCGGGAAGCTAGTTCTTCAGTCCCCCCAGTCTGACGGGTGTCCGGCACGCCCTAGTATGCCAGTATTCAGACGCCTAGAGCGACAGCCGTTTTGCGATTATGCGTGGTAAGGATGGTCGTACGCTGAAATCATAGACTTGGCAAGGAGAAAGATCGATCTTGCTGAGCTTGAAATTGTGGACACGAGGATATGTAAGGCCCAGTAGGGCGGTATCCTAGTGGAAATTCCCGGCGAAGAATCGGAGACCAAGACTGATGTGCTCACGGAAAGATTGAGGAAGGTCCCATAAGGGTCTCCGTGATCCATCCGATGAAATCCGCGAAAATCAGAGATCCGAGATGTAGAGCAATCTGTCACCAATGGAGAGATGACAAATAAGCTTTTGGAGGTCGGATCCCTCGACGTCAGGTGAGAGAACATTAGAGTGGAGCACTGGATGGACGAATTAAATTCGGTACGAATCAGTGTCCCTTCGCTCAAGAAGGGATAGGGATGTCTGCGACTGGGATGATCGTTTGCCAGGGTCCTTCCTCTAGCTAAGGCGCCTTCAGTGTACGATGCTTGGCGGTTGGCCATAAATCAACCTGGCCAAATTAACGTCACTTTAAGCTCGCGCAAGACTTAATCGTACGGATATGGGAGGAAAAGATTTGGGACTCGTGACTTTATCCGAGCCCCATTCTATCTCTTCCGACGAAAGGTGGTGTTCGTCCTTAGACATGTCTCCGATCTCCGCCATCACGTGGCAATCGTGCTGCGATTTGCTATGCACTGGTGGGTGGCGCGAGCTACGTAGTAGTGGAGGGAAGAGATGATCTTCAGCTGCTACTTTTCCCCAAATAAGATGACTTATGAATTTGAGCAAGGCCTGGCTGATTTGGAAACATGTGTCTTCAAGTACGCCGGCAGACCAACGCTTGTATTAGGCGATTTCAATATAATCCCGCTCCTGCTTATGGAATAGGAAAAATCCTACTGGAGGTTGGATAGGCTAAGGCTTTGTCTACTCAATAAGGACTTCGTCCCGTCCTGCTGATGCAGGGGGACGGATCTTGTGTGAACATATCTTGATGTCGCTAGGCACGTCCGTGGCTGGCGAATGGCGACTGAGATAGAGTCTCTGTCCGACCACAGAAATTTACTCATGAAGATTGGTATATCGGTGACAGATCTCCTTACTAGGAAGTATTTTCCGATGGAGAAATTAAATGATGATCTTTTGGAGGCTAGTACTTTATTGAAAGCTTGGATTCCTCCTCTGACGGATGGCTTCGCGGACGGCCGTGTTGGGATGGTAAATGAAACGCTCAGGGAAATCTCCGACCTTGCCATGTCGAAGAGATCTGCTTCTGGCAAATCCTTGGCATATTGATAAAACGAGGAGATCTCTGAGCTGCGGATCCGATGTAATGACTGTGGCAAACGCCTTACACGTGTACGCGGGTGATCCCACCCTGAACTAGAGCGCGAGTTGTGGATGGAACTTCTCGAGACCTCTTCTCGAATCCGATCCATGAAAACCCTAGGTGATAATATGCTCTCGGGAGCCTCCTCTCCATTAGTGGAGGTTCTCTCTCCACGGGAACGGTGAGGTAAATTGAGCTCTCTTCATCGGTCCTTGAGTGCGAGCCCAATCTCGATCGCCTAGAAGGACCTGACGATTTCTGGCGCGAAAATCCGAGGCCTGTGCCGGAATCCCATCTGGAAGAGCGCTTGGTCCGGATGGTATAGCCGAACGGGTTATTAAGGGAACGGCGCATATATGTAGGCATGCACGTTTATAGCTTTTCTCGAGAAAGGCCGCTTCCCTTCTGAAAGGCGCGAGGCTGGTCCTCCTCAAGAAACCGAACAAGCTGGATCTTGTCTCCTTTTCATATTTGCCTGCCTATTTGCCTGCTCAGTGAGACGGGTAAGTTCTTTGAGAGGATCCTGTGCCGGTTGCATGTCCATCTAGACTCGATAGGCAATCTTTCGAACAGCCAGTTTGGGTTTCCGAAGGGCCATTCGACAATAGATTGGCACCTGAAGAGTGGGTTGACGATAGTGTGCGCAATAGAGAGACGGTATTGGCGGTGTCTCTCGACATCGCCAATGCTTTTAAGTCCCTCTCGTGGTCTGTCATCCACTCAGCCCTGGAGTCCAAGGCGGATATTGGGATATCTCAGGTGGATATTGAACTATTTGTCTGGCAGGTCGTTCTGTTATATGAACTGTGATGACTCTTTCATGAAGTCATCAATGACGTTCTACAAGACTCGGGCTTGGAACCGACCTTATGGAATATAAGGTATGATTCGGTGTTGCGTGTGGAGCTACCAATGAACTGCTTCACTTTATGCTACGCCGACGATACCCTTGTTGTGACAGGCTCTTCGTTTGAGGAAACACTATTACGGAATTAGGAGGGGATGGCGGTAGTCTTTCGGGCTATAGGTCTCACGGTATCGACAAGACGGAGATGATCGCTTTCATGGCAGATGTCGCTGAGGTGTCCTCCCTTTGGGGGAGGAGTTTCTGTGGGAGTACCTTGAAATATCTAGGGTTAGTTCTGAATTCGAGGGGGACTTTCCAGGATCACTTTTGCCTCCTCCTCCCTAAGGCTCATAGGATGGCTCATAGATGGCCAGACTCACTGCCAATATCGGTGGACCGGGGAAGGCAGGCATCGAGTCCCCGGTAATCATATCGGTGATCCTTTATGGGACACTGATTAAGCAAACCGTGGCCGGAGACTGGCGCCTGTGTCCTTTGGTGGACCAACTCCAGCGGCCGCTGTCGCTTAGAGTCATAAGAACACACCGTCTCTCATGAGGCTGCGGCCATCCTGGCAAGAGCGGTGCTTTCTAGATTTGTGGCGGATCACTTGAGGCTTCATTTGTGAAGTAGAGTTCCGCTATTTCGTGGAAAGATGGAGAGAATATTTACTCGGCCTCCCTCCGGAGGTTCGTGCACTCATGGGGGACATGTATCGCATGACTCAGGTCATCACAGATCATTTTGAGGCCTACCTGTATGAAATAAGATGCTTCGGTTCGCCGGTATGTGCCCATTATGAGGGGGCGGTCGACACAGTTGTCCACACGCTGCTGTTGTCCCTCTTGGGATGACCGGCGCTCTTCAACATCTTAGGTCTGGACGCGCCTGATAGATATTATAGCGCAGTTGTCAGAACTGCTCTGAATTCTTCGCGGTCATGGACGGCCATTACGGACTTTTATGAAATCGTGATGAGGAAAAAGGAGCAGGCGGAGCAAGAACGTCAGACTCTGAAGAAGCGGCGAGCGATTTTCGTCTCTGCCTCTTCGGAATCCGATAACTGAACAGCGGAGACATGTAACTAGTGTATATAATTAGAATTTTAATTTTTAGATTAGGTTAGGTTTTATACCGGAAGATACCAGACAATTTGAAGAGAGAGCTCATGCTCCATGACTCGGGAGCATGACCCTGATGTCGGGTAGGCGGTCTCAGAGTGCTCTCAATTAGTCTTGCGATAGTGCAGGGGGAGTTTTTTTAGCGAGGTAGGCGATGATGCCCGCCGTCCTTTCCTATGGGGAGGACCCATCGAATCCCGCATATCCTCCCCCCTCCCCCAGAGGACCGACCTCTAAGCATTTTCCCGTTATCCAATTAAATTCACCCTTTTGGGAACATCCCGGACGGGCTTTGGGAAGATTTTTCTCCTCCTTTTGCAAACAAAAGAAAAACTTGAGATTATTATATACTATTAACTTTCCGAATATTTCTGAATATTTTTAAAAAATATAGAAAAATATTATTTAAAAATTTTTTGTTAATAATTTTTTTAATGAAAGTCGACCGTCACCTAAAATCTATCGAAAGTAACTCAGAGCTATGACAACATATGTCAAGGTCAAAGTCATCGCCAAGATGTTCCTTAATTTGAATAATTATCAGATCTGATAATATCTTATATGAGATTACATAAAATTCTTAAGTTCTAAAAATATCTTTTAAGATTTTAAGAGATTTCAGAAATGCAAATAAAGTCTATAAATAATTTATAAGAAAATTCATATATTGGGGAATTTTTTAGATTTTCGGAGCGGAGTGATAATATCTAATATTATATAAGTAGTAATAGGGAATATATGGCGTGTCAAAACATTCCTCCTCATGCTTTCCCTGGATCAAAACAAACCCTCTGCACGTCATCTCCGCCACCATGGGCGTGATAATCTGTCTGGAAAGATGATGGGCTCTGATTGGTTGGTGAATGAAGGAATTAGTAATAGAGTAATTAAATGGAGCATTCTTATTAGTTCTTTCTATAACTGACAAAGATTGGTCCGCTCCATAACTTCCAACAAGATGATTAGAAAAGTGAGTGGTAGAGAACCTTCTTTTTCCGGACTTCACCCTCCATAAAGTGTATATATTGTTATCAAATAGAGATTTTAAATATTTTTAATGTTTATACATTTTACAACGCTTTATAATCCGAGGAACGTAGTTTCCTATATTATGGTACAATTACCTGATTCTTCGTTTCTTCATCAGTGATATTGTATCCGATGTTTTCTCTTTTCTCTCCGCTGCTATTTCTCATAGAGATTCTTCTTCATCTTCTTTACATGTTAACAATATTGATTTTACATCGTAAAATGTGGTAAAATTGATTAAAATGTTTCTTACACAATGGAGTTTGATTTCACAACTCTGTTATTACCGCTTAAATATTCCTTCATGAGATCTATGGTATCTACAAATTGTTGCCAGCAGTCTGCGTCGAAATAAATTCGATCAACATTATTTCCAATTAATTTCACAAGAGGCTTGAAAATTCCTTCGTTGTTCTTTGTAACTCCACATGAATCATCTTCGTACAACGAGAATTGTTAAGTCCATTGTCGTAATCGTGTGAAATCGAGCGTTTTTTCTCACGTTCTCATCAATGCGCAAATTGATTGAGATCTTGATATAATCGCGGATCCACTCCGATTTTTCCGAAATATCAGTATCTTTTTGCTCGGCCATTCCTCTTCTGCGAAATATTGTATGACACAAATAGTTGGATGAAAATCAAGAAGCGCAGCACTTGTTTGCTCACGAAGTAATCGCTTTGCATGACAAAGAATGAAGCATACTATTATGCGAAGCAATTTGTGCTTACATACTTTTCGAAAATTAACAAAAAAAATCTCTAGAATTTAGTAAGTAATTTCTAGAAGTATTTAAAAGTATTCTAGAAATAATTTCTAGAAGAATCGTTCTTACGATGCTATGACGCACTATTTTCTTCAAAAAAGACAAAAATTCTTGAATAACGAAATTATTTTTAACGAAATAACGAACATATTCAAACTTATAATATCCGTGTGACAGGACAAAAATTGAAACATTTAGAAGTATTCTAGAAGAATTCTTATGATATTATGTTGCAGTTCCTTTTTCGAAAAGGAAAGAAACTTCTCGAAGAATGAATAATGAAATTATTTCGAACATGTTCAAACTTGATCAAACTTGTATCCGAACGTTAGAAAGAAAATTGTAAACTATTAAACTAAAAAACAATGAGTTATAAATCTTTGACACGAAAAAATTTATTGAAATATTCTTCAAAGTAACAAATATAAAAATATTTTACAAATAATAAAATTTACAAAAGAAAGAATTTTTTTCAAGGTTGAATTACGAAATTATTTTATGTTCGGATATATTCAAATTTGTAATATTCGAGTGTTGCATAGAAAAAAATTGAAATTATCAAATTGATAAGTAAATTGACGAGTATAAATCTTTGATATCAAAAAATTTATTTGAAAAGAAGGAATATATTGAAATATTCATCACAGTAAGAAATAAAGAAATATTTTTACGGTCTTGTCTAAATGCATTCTAGCGTATATAATAAGGATTAAATTTTTCTCGAATTTTCTCGAAGCTTTTATCCCATTTTTTAGGGAAGGACAGAATTTTTTATGTATAAATAAGGAATTTCGTATTAGGAAAAAATCATTTTTGAGTTTCACTTCGTGAAAGCCTCTATCGCGTGAGTGCTGCATAAAAGTTGTGTGTAAAGTTGTATACAAAGTTCTGTAAAATGGGTTTTAAGAAAGAAATTATTTGCAGAATCATCAAGCTTGCTTCCACACTTGATCCGCGAATAATCGCAGAGAAATTTTTAGCCGGTTTGAACGATGATTCGGAGAATAATTACTTGCTTTTCGGTTTCACGTGTGAATGTTCAGACGCAATATTGGGAGTATTATATGAGTTAAAGTATTTTACTAAAGACGTGCGTATTTTATTATTCTCCAATTAGTCCGAGAAACGATAGAATGATGCGATGATTGTTTGAGCACGAGGAAGAAAATGTAGGAGCACATATCGCGAATCTTCTTTCTCATCTCTTCGATGATAAATATTTCACTTTTATTTCTTCAATATTCCAAGATTTCGACATTATCATATATAAATAATTTATATTCAATTTGAAATAATTAATAATTTCTAAAAAAAATTATCGTAGGCAATATTCGAAAGAGGAATATCGCGATAGTAAACCCACTCCCACAATCGCGGAAACGTCGCAGAGGAAGAATGGCAGGATCATTACGTAAGTATAACAAAATTAGAAAATTGTAATATTTAAAAATGAATTTTTTATAATTTTCTGACATTTTAATAGTAATTATCTTCTTTTTTTTTTGAAAGAAAGGCACAAATTGTCTTAACGCAGGAGTTAAAACAAGAAAAAAAGAGGATGAAGTCGGAAATTCTGATCATTGAGCCTTCGTCGGAATTAGGAATTCCTCCATCTCCTGTTTTGCGAGCAATGGGAAAACTTTCCTTATGGTTTCACGGAAGGTATTCCGTAAAGATTAGTAATCTTAATATTACGGAAAATATTACGTTTGTATATTACTAGTAAATTAAATAATATATTTAAAGAAATTCAGAGAATAATATTAGGTGTACAACTTTGCTTCCGCCGTTTTCTTATAGATGGCTTTAGCGGTAAGTGATGGTCGAAATAAATAGATCATAGACGTCCTACAATAAACTTGGGCATCTGTCAACATAACCATAGAAACATTAATTCGATTTGTGTCTGCATCATAAAGTTATTCTCGATTGAAAATGTCAGTTTACGAGCCAAATTCTCATTTGCGAGAGGTTTTAATTTTTTGCTTCAATATGAAGAAATCTGCGGCTGAGGCTCATCGAAAGCTCTCAAATACTTATGGTGAGGCCTTTATTAGTGAAAGAACGTGTCATGAGTGGTTTCAACGCTTCAAGAACGGTGATTTTGACGTCCAAGGTCATGTTCTGTATTTGGTGGGACCAGCTCGGCGTAGTGTATTATGAATTGTTAAAACCGACTGAAACAATCACAGGCGATCGGTATCGAACGCAATTGATGCGTTTGAGCATTGAAAGACAAACGGTCGCAATACAACGAGAGACACGATAAAGTGATTTTGCAGCATGACAATGCTCGACCCCATGTTGCGAAAGTGGTCAAGACATATTTGGAAACGTTGAAATGGGAAGTCTTACTCCACCCGCCGTATTCTCCAGACGTTGCTCCCTCTGACTATCACTTGTTTCGATCAATGGCACACGACCTGGCTGACCATCACTTCCGGTCTTATGAAGAAGTAAAAAATTGGATCGATTCGTGGATAGCCTCAAAAGATGACCAGTTTTTTACAATAAAGCCTCGAATTTCGGAAAAAAAACGGCGGAAACAAAGTTGTACATCTAATATATTATGAACCTTATTATCATTAATTATCGAAGGAACGAAATTGTGAGAATAAAATGCTAAAGAATCAAAAAATTTAATTTCGACGGAAAATCTCGAGAGAATCATCATTCGCGGAAAGTCAAAGGAAATCGCAGTACTGCAAAATTCAGATAACACCGTGAGCACTAATAATACAAAGCAAACTCCCGGAACACATCTAACACAACTCGATGAGGAAATGAGTCGTATTTTTAATTCTGGCCACTCGACGAAAGTGAAAGGTGGAAAATGTACAGAGAGGTATTATGGCGATAATTTATCCAAGAAACGTGAAAACAGAAAAACGTACGCATTGAAAACGAAAATGCAAAAGACAACCCTACACGAGATGCTTCCGCATAACGAAACAATGATGAATGATGGCGCTTTTCACGCAAATATCCGATATACCGGCATATTCCATCAGTAATGCCAATCACGAAAAATTTCAAAATTTCAAGCAAACATAATCATGCGATAAAAAGCATTGAAAAAATAGTGGAAAACGTAACGAAATTTTATCATAAGAATGCACACTTAATGATGAAACATTTGTTTCGAAAAGCTGTGCCTGAAAATTAATTGGGACGAGCATGAAATCGTGACTATAGATGATAACGTCGTGAAAGATTATTCGAATAATTATTCGAATAATTATAGATAATTCGAATATTATTCGAAAATCACTGACTTGACAAATGACGCGATGCGTGAAAGAAAAACTGTGAAAGTGGGTAGAAATCAGTTTACGCGACTATTCTATATGTTGAACCTTCTGCACTGAGAAAAAAAAGATTATTGTTTACACAGTGCTACTGCAAACAGCGTCAAACCTCGTGCGAGTTCCACATTTTTTATATCAAAAGCGCGAGTTTCACGCCGATTGTATCGAGAGCGCGAAAAAGGAGAAAAACTAAAAATTACAAAGAAATAGACGAGGAAAGTTCGCTGATTCTTTCTCATACAATTGATACTCCCTTATCTTTACAAACGGGAAAAAATCGGTTACTCGATTGGAAAAAACTAAAATAACGATGGCGTTCGAAAAACTATACTACGATCCAATACGATGCATTATGCGGGTTATTCAGCGTTGGATAATCTAATTCGTGCTGTTAAACCAAATTTCTCATGGGGAGAAGTCGTACGCTGGTTCGAATCGCAAGATACATTTACGTTGCACTGACATTGCGTAGAAAATTTCCATTGTTGCATTCAACATATCAAACATTGACGTGTGGGAGGCAAATTTGATCGGACTTCGAAATCTAAAAAGTTACAATGACGGTTATTCCTATTCTTAGTGATTATCAAGGTACTAAGTAAATACGTCTGAGTAAAATCGTTACGCGACAAAACGAGTAACTACGTGATAAAAGCTTTCCAACACGCACTAGCAAAAAGCGTAGGACGTGTTCCAATATACTTACAAACGAATAAGGGTAAAGAATTTGTCGCGCAATCAATGCAAAAATTTCTTAAAGAAAACTTCATTTTAGGATAATCTGGACATCAAAATCGCCATCATCGAGCATTTCAATACTCGAGAAGCGAATGTGATGTTATTTCAAACATAAAAATATGCGACGCTGTTCTGCAGGACATTGTGCGCGCTTACAATCACACGCGTTATTCGTCTACGAGAATGTATCTATGATAGTAACGAAAAAAAATGCTCGTATCGCTCGTGAAAATATAGCTCGTTATTGGAAAAACGAAAAACACAAATGCGAAAGGTTAAATATCGCGTTGAAGATCTCGTTCGTCAATAGAACGAAAGATATCTTCGAAAAAAGATACGGGCTAAGTGGAGAAGAGATATTTCAAATTTATCGTGTTCCCGATTGGCGAAACCCTCACGTGCGAACTGCAAGATTTAGCAGACCAAGTCATAGACGGTATTTTTTATGAGCAAGAATTAGCTTGATTTGAGAAAAATTTAGAGGAAAAACAATTTATCGTCGTGTGAAAGAGTAGGAAACAAGAAACTAATAAGCAAATAGATAGATGTTAGATAGTGCGGTTATCTCAATAAGTTTGATACTTGGATTCCGGTTTCGAGTTTAATTTCTTTTCGCGATGGAGGACGAACAATTTCTTCTGGTACTTCCGAGTAACAGCAGTATGCATCATTTTCCGGATAATACAACTTCATCACAGAATTATCTCACTCTATAGTGTTACACAGACAATGGGAGGTTGCGATAAACGAGATTCAATTTCCCTGTATCTTTTTACACATACATCGTAACAAAAATATAATCAAAATCGTCGATATTAAATCCGATGAGAGGATAAATAATGCGTTTACAGCAAAAGAAATTGCATTTCCAAATGGAATTTACAACAATATCCATGAGCTTATTAATACGATTAATAGCATGTAAAGATGCCGAATCGCATTTTTATTTTGAACAGCAAATCGTGTCTGACGGCAAAGTCTTCATAAGTATTATTAACTGCGATGAGAAGTGCTACATGCAAAATGTTACATCATAAAAATTTTTCCGATAATCTTCTACGAATGCTAAATTTCTCAGCAACAATTTCCATAAATAAGTATTCATTTTATTCCAAGCTCGCGATACGTAAGCCTAATTCCGATGAAACTGAAGAAAAAATTTTTCTTATTCGCTGGTATATAATAAGGAGACGGGAAATCGACTTGCAGATGGTTACTGAAGTAGCGAACCTTATAGTTTGTGGCGCGTATCCCCATAAAATGTTCGTTTATTGCGATATTTGTAAGACTTATATAAGAGGTGATGTATGTACTCCTCTTCTCAGAATAGTTCCGCTCGAGATACGCAGTCATAATTACGCATTTGATGCAAATTTGATGAAGTATTTCTCATTTCCAAATTATATTCCATTGCGACAAACAAATTAGATATAAGAGATCGAAATAGATCATCTTGGAAAAAAATTCCATTCGAATTCGGAGTAGTAATAGTGACGTTGCACATAAGCAATAACTTTCTTTCTTTCGTGTATGCGAGCGTATCGATAGTAACAGTCTTCAGTTAGAAACTAGCAGTGGAATATAAGGAGTATTTTGATACGCAGGACATCGGTAGCAGAGATGAATTCTACATATTTTTGTCGATTCCTTACCAACGCAGACATGGAATCGGAAGCTTTCTCTGTGAACTATCAAAAAAAAATACTACCTTACCTAAATAAAGACGCATGTGCTATCGGAAAAGAAGTTTTACGTACGGGAATTAACGTAATAGATAATGTCGAAAATAATAAGCTATTGAAGGAAGCGGTCAAAAATCTCGCGGAATCGAAGGGTAATCTGAAGAGAAAAGCCAAAAAAAAAATAAGTTTCCGAATGAAGGGGTCGGAATATAAAATATTCACAAAGTCCGCAACACTTCAGTTTCCACTCAGTGATCGAGATCAGTAGTCGTATCGCGCTTAAACGTTGGATAATAAAAAAATTATCGAGAAGTATCACAGGGAATAAGAGCAAAAAAGTGACGAAGAAAAAGAAAATTCATACTGCAGGAAAAAAACCATCCGCTAGAAAACATCGAGTCAAGAAACGTGACATACCTGACATATTCTCTTAATTGAGATAAGAATTCGCGCACTGGAGAAAAAGCATGTCTTGTCACTGGAGAAAAAGCATTTCTTCATACTCACTCAAATAAGTGTATAAAGAGTGAATGATTTCGCTCGATTTTTTCTCTTTGCTTCCTAATCAGCATTGAGAGCTAGAATTTATTACAAATCTGTAATATCTCTTCGCTTGCGAGCGACCCATAGAATTTGTCATACCCAGACATGGAGAAGATTATCTGGATCTCACTCACATCATGTTGAGCTTTCGTATACGCGTAGAAAGCGAACACGGAGAGAACACATCTGTCGCACCCGACGACGTCATAAAAGACCCATAAATCATTTACTGCATTCTATGTTCAACCAAATCGACGTATATTTCAATTAAAAACTCGTGTCGCCACCAAACAACGCTTACGCTTACCGTACATCGAGGCATTATTAAAGTATGATTCACCCGCAAAAACTTCCCATTTAGCCTCCTGCTTATGAGACGCAGATATCCTCGGTTACAAGGACGACACGTTAGATACTCAAATCCAAATACGGCGCTCCAGAGACGCGCGCAATACATTCAGGGAAATCACATGCTAGATCTCATAGGCCACCTTCACTTCGATGTTTTCAATCAAGATAAATTTTTAGATAACAGAATGAAAGTTAGAATGGGATTCGTACGTTCGAAAGATTCATTTTGCCTTATGGAAAGTAAAACGATATCAAAAATACACATTCTCGATGCCAGTTGTACGAAGAGCAAAAATAAGCTCGGATGTACACGCTAAAATATTGAATAAAACTATCGCCAAGAATCCCCTTACGAGAGTCAAAATTAAAACATTCAAGATATATGCCGACGTGGGGGAATCAATAGACAATGCAGCACAGCCGAAACAAATAATAGTCGGCTTTGTCGACTACACTCTTTTCGCTTTCGATCTTGTTCTAGATCCACTAATTGCGCCCCAGGTAGCAAACATCATTTTGACGTCAGCTTGCTATCAAAGGCAAGGGGAATCTCGTGAAAGAAGCTTACGATTAGAAATGAGATTCGAAAAAGCTCTTTCCGTGACTATTAATTGTCTATATCGAGTTTGATAACGTTTTAGAAACCGACTCTTCACATCAAGTTATTGTTAATTTTTCTGGTTAGTCTTATGGCTTTCAAAAGAAAATTATTTCCCCTACACATTTTTTTTTCACATTTCACTACACATTTTTTTCATTTAATTGTACGCAAAATGACGAAAAAAGTTTCAATCTTACTCGTGACATCGACGCCAACGTTTCGTGATGTAAAAAAAGAGTAGCAAAAATTCAAATATCATAATGGATATAGTCATCGACATACAAAGTATCCGCGATGCCGAAGAAAACTTTATTCCGAAAGAAATTGCTGTTCTTGTGATTAATGCGACGATCACCGGACAGTAAATTATGATGCCACCTTATCCATTTATCCGAAAGAGTAAGACGAGAAAACAACTGGCTTATCATGAAATCGAATGATTCGAGGAGTTAATTCTAAATACTTTACAATACATCCGCGAGACATTACACGACATGCACGCTACATCTATAGTAGAAAACAAGAAAAGGGACATTATTTAAGTAATCTACTTTTTAGAAATATATATAACCCAGAAAGAATTTCTCTTTCAGAAATTTGCCAGATTTTGGAGGTTGTGGACAGCGCACTACAGATTTCATCAATCAACGTCGAATCATATTGCGCCTTAAGCAACGCTTACAAATTGAAAAATTGGCTAGCTATACGAAATAGCAACAATTCGAGCTACGCTAGCGTTCCCTCATAAAACTGAAGTGAGAGCGACATCGAAAGCGAAAAAATAGACAGCGAATAATTTTCAATTCAATTTAAAAATCAGAAATACAAAATCTGCAACATTGAAGCGTGAAGGAAAAATATCACGACAGAAAAGGCGAATCAAAGCGAGGACGAACAAGCGACAACTGAGGAGAAAAAAGATTTTCCGAAATTTGATTTGATAGAAAGATAAAACGTCTCGCAAATGTCGAGTATGTTTTAAAACTCCACATCTAAACAAAATACACGACAGCAAAAGAGGTAAATTTTTAATTTACATACATTTCCTCTCTCACGCTCACCTACGCCGAGAAATGAATTCACTGGAAGTTTTAAACGCATTATACCATCTCAGTGTCCGACATGCAGGGGTCTATCTTGCCGATCGACTGCCGAGGGTGTGGATGAGGTCGACTGCCATTATCGCTAACGGATGAACATGATCGACTTGGCCAACACTGGGTTTCTACATCGACAGGAACGTATTTTGATAACTACGGCATGCCGCTCTTGGACTGAAGATTCCTCTTACGACTTCGCTGAAATTCCACCATGTATCACTGGAACACGATGACGCTTCAAGGAATGCTTTCTCAAACTTATGGACAATATTGCTGTGTATTTTATGTGTAATGGTTATAATTTTAGCCAGTTTCTTAGTCTGATTATAAACGCAATGACTGAATAATCGTACAGTTATTTCATAAAATTTTTCTTCATTATAAACATAAATTTGTAAATTCTCATGCTGTATTCCGTCATATTCAATCTGTGTGTACTCTTTTAAAAAAAAATTAAAATAACTATTTCATGTAATATCTCTTTCTTTTAAAAGATAAACGATTTAGACTTGTAAATTTCTATTTTTTACTCTTAATTTCGCTTTCATTTACAATAAACATTTTTTCTCATATTTCAGGTTTAGATAATGTACAATACGTTAAATATTTAATATACATTATCTAAACCTGAATTACCTAAATAGAATATCTCTTACGTAAAAAAACCCTCAATTTTAGGCGTTAAACACTCAAAAAGAACGTTCAAATTTGGGTGGTAAACATTTAAAAAAACATTCAAATTTGAGATAATTTTAGATCTGAGGGTTAGACTCAATTTAAGGTTAAATTGGTCCAAAGAAAACTATCAAAATAAATGGCTTTATTATATAAAATTAATTAAATCTGTTTTATTCCAAAAATAATATTAATTTGCAACATTTTCCGAAATACACGACAAAATTTTAAAAAACGCTCTCTCTCTCTCTCTCATTTAGAAATTAATTTTCTAATTTTTCTAAACGGTCACCCATCCAACAGTGACCACTACAATCGTATGGGAACTGCTGCTTCGATGATCCAAGAATTGAATGTTAGTTATATAATTGTGATATCTCAATATCTTGGGCTTCAACATCTTTAGGATTGCGTGAAATTTCTTTTTGACAAATTTTATTTAGGTTACGTTTGAAAACATCATCTGAATGTCCCTGTGTTTTATATTATCTTTGTTTCACATTGAACAACAAGAATAAATAATACATCGGGACATTCGGATAATGTTTCGAACACAGCCTAGATAAAATTTGTCAAAAAGATGTTTTGCTTATAGTATTCAAATATATTTTTTTCATAAATGAATTTGGCGTATCTATATTCAATATTTCAGCATTAAATCTCAATCATAAAGATTAACATTAAAATGACACTTACATTTAATTTTGAACACTCAAAAGTTATTAAGCCGTTTAAGATTTACATTCATCTATTAAGTGTCAAGAGTAAACACGATTGGGTGTTACCATCAAATTCGATGTATAGTGTATACACCAAACTTCACCGAGTTTCATGGTCACACCCAACTGACATTCAACATTGAGCTCAACGCTTAACTGACACTTAATATTGAGTGTTTACACCAAGGCAACACCGAATATTTATGGTCACTCTTAACTGACAATCCAATTGACGATCAACACCCTTTGATAATAAATTTGAGTGTTAACATAATAAATTGAGGGATTTTTTTCGTAAGGGATAACGACCATTTTCATTGTCAGTTTAATTTTTTGTCAGTTTAATAATCTATTAATTTGATAACAAAATGTGTGTTTGCACAATTTTATGGAATGATTCTATATATTTTATTGTATTATCATTACGGACAAATTGCGACCGATGTAATAGAAGAATATAACTACGAAGATGACAAGACTGAAAGCATTGCATTGTTGCGACTGAAAATAGATATGAAGAAATAGGTTTATCACTTTGCGTAACTATAATTTGCAGAAATTGTATTTAACCGTTTTATGATTTTTATTAAATTTGCATTAATCGACACATGTACACTGAGGATGACCTGACAAATAGGTCGAAACATATGTGTTTTTAAGAATTTAAATATTCTGAAAAATTTAGCTCTTAGCGTTTCTGTTATTCATTTTTGTTTAAATACTTAAATTTACTTTGTTTAAATACTAAAATTTAGAAAGAATTAAAAATATATATATATATATATATAACGAATCAGCACATGGAAAACGTTGCGTCAGTTGAACATGTTCGTTCCTGTTTTATCTCTCCTTTCTTTCAAGTAATAGTCTCCTAATCTTGAAAATTTTCGTAAAGGATCATAAATATTAAAAAAAAACTTTCATTAAGATGTCGGAGACAGGGTCGTGCAACAAAAAATGACCCTCATAAAACTATTTGCTATTCATGTCCACTGTTCGTGTCTTGCCCCTTCCCCACAAAAAATGCTACGGTCCCAATTTCCCATTCACCTTTTTCCGGACTTCGCATTCCACTTTGTCAGAGATCCTCTACCACTCCCTTCTTCAATCACCTCGAGAAAGGTTATGGAGTGGACCAATCAGATCTTTGTCATCTATAGAGCGAATCATAAGAACGTTCCATTTAATTAATTTATTACTCATCTCTTCATCCACTGACTAATCAGAGCCCACTATCCTTCCAGACAGACCACGCCCATGTTGGCAGGAGTGGCGTGGAAGGGATTTGTTTTGATGCGCCATATCTTCCCTATTATTATTTATATAGATAACACATCGTATTATCAATTTTATTGAACTTTAGCTATTAGAACTTTAAAATTTTTAATTCAATAAACAGGCAAATGAGAGTAAACTGCGCAGTTAAAAATGTGTTATAATAAACTATATATATTCTGTAATTCAAACGTGTAAACAATAATTTTCCATTTTCGGACGTTTCGACTGACTTCCCATTATTTGCAACGAATTATTATAATAACAGACATAAAGATTTTTAAACACAATTCATCCTGATAATTCCTCAACGATTGCTTAATGAACGAGTCTTCTCAATTTTTTTTTTCTGTTGGAGAAATACTGCCGTTAACAACGTTGGTCCAAATAACGTAAATGCAAGAGGAAAATTGTAGAATTTTAATAAATAATGTTTAAAAATGTTATCATTATATGACTTGTCAGATTGGATAGTAAATGTATAAATATTAGGTGTACAACTTTGTTTCCGCTGTTTTTCGCTATCCGAAATTCGAGGCTTTATTGTAAAAAACTGGTTATACATTTATGATTCAAAGTATTGTCCATCGTTGGCCATTACTTTCTCTTTCGGATAGCGTACAAATCCCGCGTCGAAAAAACTGGTCATCTTTTGAGGCTATCCACGAATCGATCCAATTTTTTACTTCTTCATAAGACTGGAAGTGCTGGTCAGCCAGGCCGTGTGCCATTGATCGAAACAAGTGATAGTCAGAGGAAGCAACGTCTGGAGAATACGGCGGGTGGGGTAGGACTTCCCATTTCAACGTTTCCAAGTATGTCTTGACCACTTTCGCAACATGGGATCGAGTATTGTCATGCTGCAAAATCACTTTATCGTGTCTCTCGTATTGCGGCCGTTTGCCTTTCAATGCTCGGCTCAAACGCATCAATTGCATTCGATACCGATCGCCTGTGATTGTTTCAGTCGGTTTTAACAGTTCATAATACACTACGCCGAGCTGGTCTCATCAAATACAGAGCATGACCTTGGACGTCAAAATCATCGTTCTTGAAGCGTTGAAACCACTCACGACACATTCTTTCACTAATAGCGGCCTCACCAT
>NW_012130075.1:6309270-6321095 GCF_000143395.1 Atta cephalotes
AAATATTTGAGAGCATTCGATGATCCTCAGCCGCATTTCTTCATATTGAAGCAAAAAATTAAAACCTTCCGCAAATGACGAGAATTTGGCTCGTAAACTGACATTTTCAATCGAGAATAACTTTATGATGCAGACATAAATCGACTAATGTTTCTATGGGATTATGTTGACAGATGCCCAAGTTTATTGTATGACGTCTATGATCTATTTATTTCGACCACCACTTATCGCTAAAGCCATCTATAAGAAAACGGCGGAAGCAAAGTTGTACATCTAATATATGTAAGAACCTAAGAATTTATGAGATCATATAAAAACATAATACCTTAAATGTCAATTTCATGTATAAGATCATACATGACAACTAATTCCTATGAATTCTTGCGACATATTATAAAATCATATAATATCCTATATTTTCTTTAAACATATAATATGCTATTATAAAACATATAAAAACTTATGAGATCATATAGTAGCACAGAAGAACTTTAATGTGCCAATTTCATGAGATTAATCTTATATGAAAATTTCATGCAAGAATTTTCGGCAGAATACCAGAATTACCTTAATTCAATTTCAATGTTATTATTATTATTATCAAAATTAATCGAGCGATCTTCAATTTTTTTAGTAATCAAAAATTCTAGGATTTATCGATAAATAATTTTAGAAAATAAAATTATATATTACAACATTGAATTCACACACATGTATACCTATTTTTTTTAATAGAACTTTTAATAGAACTGCGAAATACTCTGCTGCAATGAGTTCCTATGAGTTCCTATAGAGAATTATAAGATTCTACAGGAGCTTATGTAGTTACCTATAAAATTTGCGCGGCATACATAGGTAAGCATTCATAGGAATGCAAATAGATTAATATAGGTATCCATAGGAATATGGACAAATGCCTCATGAGAAAAACTAAAAAGTCTATAGAATACCAGTTTGATGTACAGTAATACATAGGCGTATGTAAGATAAAGATAAGATGCCCCATGAGAATTAAAAATGTCTATCATAGGATGATATATATATATATACATCTCCTCTGTCCTATGTACACCTATATATTTCTATACGTCGAAATGTAGTATCCTATAGACTTTTAGTTCCCATGAGGCATCTTTTCCACATTCCTATGGATACCTATATCAATTTGAGAGAATAATTCGTAACTCCTAAAAACTGGAAGCCATGATAATAGTTAATAAACGAAGTATGTTCCACGAGTGAAAAAAATCCTGATTGCCATAAGGAAAATATACTATGACTACTCATGACTTTTTTGAATCACCAAACACACCTTGTTTATCATGTAACTTTCAGTTTTGGAGTTATTTGCAATTTTCGCAATTATTACTCAATGAGCAGAATGTTTAAAATCAACGCATGAGACAATTTTAAGATGTTTTTAAGAGTTCTTTGAAAACATCTTTAAAATATGTCATAAAGAACTCTGAAAAATATCTTAAAGTTGTCTTATGTGTCGATTTTACTCGCTTATTCGGCAATCTTTAGAAACTAACTATTGTGAAAATTGCAAAATGATACAGGATTTTTCAACTCAGTTTAGTCTACTTTATCTGCACATGAAAATAATCTCTAATACGGGACATCTTATAACATTTAGGTCTGATTGCATTAACGAACACATTCTTTTTCCTATGACATCTTACAGGAGCCTCTTTTCATGAACTTTTCATGCCATAAGTTCTTATGTAAAATCTTATAGAAAAATTTCTTATGTTATCCTACATATACATGCTGCGTAATCTTATAAGTATCTATATAAGCTCCTACAAAATCTTATAGTTCTCTATAGGAACCCATGAAAAAACCTATGGGAATTTACAATAAGAATAGGAGCTTCCTTCCATGGGGCACGACTAGTTGAATTTATCATGGGTATCCATGAGGCAAATCTATAGGAAAATTCTCCATAAGAATTTGCAGCAAGGTAGAGAATACGTTATTGTATACTAAAGTCATCTAAACAGGGTTTTTGTAATAAATCGTCATATTTTGAGAGGTTAAAATCATTTAATGCTGATTGATATGATGGAATCGCATAATGTTGAGACGATTGAAGCAAAATGACAAAAATCTAAATGCATGAATATAGATATCAAGATCAAAAAACAAAATGACGCATTACGTGCAACTTCAGCACGTATATAATGTGTTCTATTAATATAATGCGGAAAAATGATAGTAAATGCGTTAAAACACTTCAAAAAATTGTTATGAGATTGTAAATATTAATTATAAAATATTAAATACTACAACAGTGATAATTGTTTTTACAATTTGAGAAATTATAATATATTTTGTTTTAATAAGCAAATTATTAACATAAAGTTAGTAGTTTTTAAATTATATTCTTCCCGGATGCATCTTTGATGCATCATGTGAACATAGCACACAAAACTTGTAATGGAAAATTGCTAATTAGTAGCTTCAATAAAATTCTCTATTCCAGCATTTCGCAGTCCTATTATGTACCACTCTAACTCTCATTGTACTAGATGCAGAAGTTTGCTATATTTCTATGTTCCGAAACTCATAAAAAAAAATGTTGCAAACCTGGTTCTAACCACAACCATAAATTCATGATGTAAAAATATAAGGTGTATTATTGCGCATAATGGCAATACTGGAAATAACCAATCAAATTTTATCCTCTATGTACTTTCCTGCGTATAATAACGCTGGCATATTGAAATAGCCAATCAAATTTTGCCCAAAATTCACTCTCTTACTGTGCATCCTCAGGAATGATACACTTACCGATTAAAAGGTTGCAACACTTTCTTTTAAAGTTTAGAGTTTCGGAATGCAGTCTCACTGAGCGATTGATTCTTACTTACGGATTTGTAAGTAAGGACCAATTGTTCGGTGAGTAGGCATTCCGAAAACCATAGAAAAAAATCTGTTGCCATTTTAGTCAGTGAGTGTACACCTTATTTTCTTACATCATGTGTATGTACCCATATATAGATCCCCATGACAGAAAAAATTGAGATCAACAGATCCAAATTAAATCTCTCAAAATAAATTAAATCGCATATCCTTTGAGTTTACAATTTGCGTTTCCGTGGATCGCGGAAACTCATCGAAGCTGTCCTCATGCCCATCAATCACCATCGGATCATCTTCCACTTCGATGTCCTCCACTTTAATGTGATCCTCCATCGCATCGATGGTCGAGTGTTTTGGTAGAAAAGGAATCACTGATGGTTCTTTAATGTATTCGGTAGTGTGCACTCTAGTTTCAATATGGCATCGTTGCATTCGCGTCTCAACCCTGGTATAGAGGTTACAGTTACTCTCTTGGTTTTTCGATTCCCCAGAGAGACCACGTATTTCCAAATCGGTGGCAGTTTTTATCAACGAGGGAAGGTGCTCCTCTGCTACATCAATGGATCCTTTGTACATGAAATCCAAAAGACATTCCATTTCCTCAACAGCGACACCTAGGCGATAAAAATGTAGTATGTCAGATAGGATACATTTTAATTTCCTTAAAATTGTAAGTTTTCAAAGAGATGATAGACACTTCAAAATAGAAAGATTTCGAAGTAAATATAGGGACAAAATTCTCTTTTTCTCTCTTGCATGATTTCCAAAGTTTATTTTCGCGTAATATATACCACTATACCTCAGAAAAAGTAATAGGTAAGCCTCCAAAGAAGTTTTACAGAAGGCTACAGCTTTTTTTATAAAAGAATAGAAGCTTGCCTCCTTATGCCCGCTGAATCGCAAGCTTTTATGAAATCCAACTTTCATGAAAAGATTTCACCATTATGCAACACTTACAACACTTTCTCTATCTTTCTTTCTTTCTTTCAGATAAAATATCCAACATTAAAAAAAAACACAAACTCCTTCTTTAAATCTTAATATCTATTTAATATCTATTTCTTCTTAATATCTATTTAAAAAAACGTTATCAATATATCGTCGAAGCATAACCAATGTATACCTTTTAAAATGAGAATGGGTTGCTCTCCGTAATGTTCCTTAAAGACCCTTTCGAAATAAGGGCTGCATGCTGCTAGCACCAACCTGTGGGCTCTTAACATGCCACCCTGGCAAGCCAAAGTCGCGTCCGTCAAGGAGCCACTTTTGTAAAGAGCTTCGAATAAACCCGACAGATTCGCCAGATGATTGTTCCACGTAAGGTTGAACGTCTTTTCACCCATACTCTCTTTTATCGAGTATTATTTATTAATCTGTATTATTTATTAATCTGAAATATACAAAGATTTCATATTTTCTCAACATCATAGTAGGATAAACATATTTGAAGACAAAAAAGTTTTTTTTGTAAAATGTATTGTATATATGTACATATTAGGATGGTTCATCTTTCTCTTGAAAAAAAAAAAATGATTTTTTTCGAATTTTTTTCGCGGCACCCTTCAAAATGGTTCCAATCCGCAAAAAAATAATTCCTGTTAAATTTCAGCTCAATCGGACAACGGGAACCCGTTAAATATTTGAGCTCTCTTATATTACATTATCAATCATTACATTATCAATTGATTTTTAAAACATATTTCTACAAAAAACTTTTCACAAAAATATAGATCTAGAGAATTTTTCTTTTCTTTTTTAACATATATTTTTTACTTTTCTGCATCGTTTGAAACCTTATACGTCTCATTTAATACAACAAATTGTTAATGATTAAGAAATAAAAATAAATAGTTTAATTTCGGCATATATATCACTGGGTAGACATTTTCTGATATTTGATTTTTCTTTTTAGGATACCATCTAAAATTAATCCAATTTAGTATTTACAGATATAATAGTATTTATAGGCATTTAGTATTTATAGGTATAAGTATTTATAGATAGTCATTATTTAGTTAATATATGTTGTCAAGGTCCAGATCATCGGAGTTGAGTCCCCGGAATTAAATAATTACTACCTATATTATAACCCTGAATGACTTCCGACAGATTTTAGTTGGCGATCGTTCTTCGTTAAAAAGTTATTAATAGTCAAAGTTAGTTATTATTTCTCTGCTTTATATGGAGAATCAAATAGCTCTAGACAGGGAAAAAGATATGAACCTATGTATATCCGGATAGCAAAATGTTAGCAGGATGTCGACAGACTGATAGCAGATTTAATCAGATGTTCAAAGAATAGCAGACTGACCACAACTGATGTCGCATTCTCCTGTTCTGCCGACAGAACATTCTATACAAACAGACTGGCAGCAGGAATCAAACCGAATCTGCTGACAGAATCTGATAGCAGATTGCGAAGAGAAATCGAGCAAAATCATTTTCATTTAAATCGATCTAGTTTCTTATAAAAAATTTTGCGTACATATATATAAACGGTTATATATAATTATATATTTATATATACTGGTATGAAAACTGGAAACAATTAATACAGTTTTAAAATATTATTGATTAACTGTGCTAAAATATTATTGATTAGCTTCACATTTCAAAATACACATGAGAAAATTATAAAATAATAAAAAAAATATTATTTTTTAATATATTATTATTTTATATTAAAATATAAAATAAAATATAAAAAAAGATATTTAGAAAGTACATTACGAAAGAGCTTGGGAATCTCTAGGAGATTTATCTGTTCGATTTACATACGCCAATGCTTATAGAATTCCTGGACGTTTTCTTCTTATGAGAAACAAGTCCATCTCGTGGCGAGGCCGTATATAAAAATGGCAGATCTTGCTCGGTTTCTGCTGTCAATCTGCTATCGGGTTATACCAGCAGGCTCTGTTCGGTTTCTAGTCGCAATCTGCTTTCAGGTCTGTTCAGTTTCTGTCATCAATTTGCTGGCATAGCATGTCACATTTTTGACAGCAGTTTACTGACATTGTCTAATAGTATAAACTCTGTACAATTTGTTGCCTTTCTGCAATCAGAAATTGGTAGCAGACTGCTAAAAATCTGTCTTCAAATTTGGCTGAGTATATGTGTAGGATAGGACCAGGTATTATGAGTACCTTAAGGAAACATTTTAATATATTTAGCATGTACTGAAAAATAAAAAAATCTTATGCATACCATTTGAAAGATTTATTGATGTTTTATGTATCTTAGTATTGATTATTTTAATGCAAATATTGAAATAGTATTCTTATTACCTGCCTAGTGCTCATATTACCCTCTGAGTAGATAATATGAGATATTTTTAGAAATAATATAAGCACAAGAAATTTTATGTAAGAAATTATGCAGAAATGAAAGATTGAAATGTACATATACATAACATTTTATTAGAACAAATGCCAAAATCGTTTGATTAATATAATTAAAAAATAATATATTACATTTACAAATATTTAATAAGTATTGCCAAATGGTAACAGTTTAGTTAGTAATACTTATTAAATATTTGTAAAAGTAACATTATTTTTTGTTATATTAACCAAACATTTTATGGATATTATTTCATCATACATTTAATAGCTATTACCAAACTCTAAGAAAGTCCACCACTGCTAAAAATATATACAGTGTTTGTTAAAATATCTTATCTCAATGTAGACAGGATCATAAAATTAGAGAAAAAAACGTAAGAAATAAAAAAATAACGTATCTACTTATTTAATATGATAAATATCCGAAGTACATAAATTTAGCTCAAACTTCGCAGCATTGGAATGTTGCAAAGACAGATGCATCTTTTTACACTACTATTATCATTACAGAAATAAAAAGATGTTCATATTATCTACAACGTAATACCCGATCCTATTCTATATATATGTATGTCCAGCGGCAGTTTTCGAGACTTTTTTCAAATTGTATTCCAGGACATTTGGCATTTTCCAGGATTGTCCTGGAAAAATTTTATGCCCTAAGGCAGGTCCCAGAAGTCTTGGAATCTGCCATATGAACACAATGGCAAATTCTGTATATTTAAATGTACGTTCAAATGTATATACATTTGCTTATACAAACTCGGAATGTCCCGAATACGCATATTATGACAGATTTTAGATCTGTACATTGAAATGTACATATATAATACAATCGGTCACTAAAAAGTTTTAACACTTTTTCTTCGATGAATTTTGCAACTATTTTATGATACGCTGATTGAATTCATCAGCGCGACGAATAATAAAACGGTTGCAAAACTATTAAGTCTGTTGAATGCAACCAATTACTCGGTGAGCAATCGGAATTCCGAAATGCATCGAAGAAAAAGTGTTACAACCTTTTAGTGCTCGGTTATATGCATATTTCAATGTACAGACCCGAAATGTGCCATAATACATTTTCCAGATTCCAGGACATCTTGGAATTTTTCATACGTATATATTGGGAGTACAAATTAGTTTGGTCCGTTTCCCTAAAGATTGCTCCAGCTGTTGTGAATGGTTCATAGTGATAGCTGATTTTGGCAGTTTCAGAGAGGTTAAACATCTGCTAATAATATTCTAAGTTTATATCGCTTTGAGTTTCATACAAAAACCTTGATTTTTACTGTGTTTGAAATGTCGAATTTTGTGTTAATCAAGCAGCATTTGCGGGAGGTTTTGATTTTCTGCTTTAATTGGAAGAAAAATGGGCTCATCGAAGCCCATCGAATGCTTGTCGAAGTTTATGGTGACACTGTTCCAACTAATAAATCATATAGGGAATGGTTTCGAGGATGAAGATTTCAGCATTGAAGACAAGCCTCGCTCTGGACAGCCAAAAAAATTCGAAGACAAAGAATTAGAGGCATTACTCGAAGAAGATCAGAGTCAAACGCAAGAGGAGCTTTCAGAATCATTGGGGATAACTCAACAAGCCGTTTCTGTACGATTGAGAGTCATGGGAATGATTCAAAAACAAGGAAATTGGGTACTTTATGAACTGAAACCGAGAGACGAAATTGAAATTTTTCACTTGCGATTTTTCACTTGCGAACAGCTAAAGACAACAGAGAAAAAGTTTTTTGTATCGGATTGTGACTGGAGATGAGAAGTGAATATTCTACAACCCCAAGAAGAAAAAATACTACGCCCGATCAATCGTTTCCATCGATCTCAACATCAATACCACGAACATTCATGGTTCGAAGATCATGCTCTGCATCTGATGGGATCAAAAGAGTCTTATTTACTATGAGCTGCTGAAACCTGGCGATTCCATTACGGGCGATCGGTATCGGCTACAATTGATTCGTTTGAGCCGTGCATTGCGAGAAAAACGGCCGAAATACGAGCAAAGACATGATAAAGTTATTTTTCTTCAACGCTGACAACGCTCATGTCGCTAAAGTCGTAAAAAAATATTTGGAAATATTTTACCGCACCCGCTGTATTCTCCGGACATGCTCCTTCTGATTACTGATTGAAAGATGCAGCAAGTCACCGGTTCACTTCTTTCGCAGAAATCGAAAATTGGCTCCAAAATTGGATCACCTCCAAAGACGAGTCATTTTTTCGAGATGGAATTCGAAAATTGCCTGAGAGATGGGAAAAAGTAGTAGGCAGCGATGGACAATACTTTAATCTGTTCATTTATTTTATTTTGAAATAAATGCACAAAAAAACGGATCGAACTAATTTGTACTTCCAATATATACTGTATCTTTAGATATACACGGATAATGGAATGTCTAATAGCAAATTTTTATCCTGGAGGTTTTGCTAACGGCATATTAGATTTTTTTAATGTGATCCTTCATCCAGAGTCCTAATATATCACTTATCTGCCATTTTTTATAGAAAATTTTGGGTCTATATAATGTATATATTGAATTGCACAGATTCGGAATCCATACGTATATATTATGATAGATTTCGTACCTGTACATCGAAATGTACATACAGCCACCAAAAGGTTTGTAATTTTTCTTCGATAACAAGAAGCGAGAAAATATTTTTACGTTCGGTTTGTCTGTTTCCCAGTAAGACATTGCATAAAAAACAATTTACAATCCTCGACTATGTATTATTGCTCGACATCATATACTGATTACTGTTTATCTTAAGACAATCAGTACGTTTTTTTTTTCCTTCCGTTACAAGGAAAAGAAAAATTTTGATTAATTGATTCTTTTAACACTATGCATTATGTGTTATGTAAAAGTGCTACGACTAATAAACTTATGATTATTTATACTACATATTTATACTGTTTAATGTACATTGGATTGTACAAACTCGAAATCTGCCATCCATATATTATATGTTATGGCAGATTTTGAATCTGTACATCGAAATGTACATACAATCGGTCACTAAAAGGTTTTAACACTTTTTCTTTGAATTTTGCAACTGTTTTATGATTCGTCACGCTGATTGGATTAATCAGCGCGACGAATAATAAAACGGTCGCAAGACTGTTGAATCTGAACGCAATCATTTACTCGGTGAGCAATCGGAATTCTGAAATACATCGAAGAAAAAGTATTATTATCTTTTAATAACTGGTTGTATGTACATTTCAATGTACAGACCCGAAATCTGCCATAATATATACATATGGCAGATTTCAGGTCTGTACAACAGTATTTGGATGAATGTATGTATATTATAATGTTGTTATAAGGCTCTGCGCACAATATTAGAAGCAGGAATGAATATCAAGATTTCAATCTATATTAGAAACTGCGTATTACGAAGTAACTGATATCAGATAAGTTGAAATCTTAATATTTATTGCTGTTCCTAATACTTCTTATATTGTGTATAGGCTTAACATATCAATAGTATAACTTCGGCAAAAATCGGGTCGTGTAAACAAAATGTAAGTATGAACATAATAGTCATAGCACAGATTTTCACATAACATGTAATGCATAGTGTATAAAAGAATCAATTCATCAAAATTTTTCTTTTCCTTGTAACTGAAGGAAAAAAAGGATACTGATTGTCTTAGATAAACAATAGCCAGCATATGTTGTCGAGTAATACTATATGGTCATGAACTTTAAATTAATCTTTATTCGATGTCTTACTAGAAAACCGATAAATTCAAAGTGAAAATATTTTCTCACTTCTTGTCAAAAATTGCTGCTATAATTTTTGTGGAAATAACTTCTCGCATAGCGATTGGTATCTTCACCGATCGCTTTCTGTCGTTTGCGTCATTTTCAATTGAAATGCAACAAATCATAATAATAATCTTGTTGCAATATTTATGTTAATCGGCTGATATACATCGATGATCAGCTACTCGACACCGAAGACATAATGTTATTGTACTTTAAACAAAGCAGTGCAAAGCTTATAACGCGGCTTTTAAACTTCGAAATATCGAGTTGGAAATACTTATCTTATAATTATTTATAAAATTTAAGTCAATGGATAATTCCTTTTATTAATTTCATTTTCCTTTCGTATCAAAATTACTTTTGCATTTTAATGAAATGTTTTTATTCTTTTTTCTTCTAAAGGAAATTCTAATTCTGCAGTTTTCAGGAGTTTCACAGCGCTGTAGATTCCAGTACAGCATATTTCTCTAGGTTATCGTCTAAAACGGTTAAGAGAGCACATTTTCCAGGAATAGAATGGCAGCTTCCGAGATGAAACATTTTTCAAGACACTGAAAATGGTAGCTTCCGGAACAACACATTTTCTAGGACTGACAAGAATGGCAGTTTCCGAGTACAAAATCTTTCTATCAGCAAGAATAAATGCTCCTGTTTCAGGTGCATTTCGTTATTCACATATAATACCTAAACCACTTGTATACATAAAATGTTTCGTAATGGAATAAGTAATTATTAATTCTGGATCCTTGTGATTAGTTTAAAACTTTATTATTCGAAGATATCAGAGCTGTCTAAAAAAGAGATTATATTAAATTAAATGTTATAATATTTGTATCTTGATATTAGTCTTTTAAAATTGTCTTATGTGTCTATCCCATAGACATAGATTGAGCATTGCCATATGTCAGATAAGGATATCGATCTCTGGCGCGAGCGAAAAGGAGGGAATACAATTGGATCTTTCGTTCTCTCTCTAACAAAAGGAAATAGGGGAAGGGGATTGCATCGTACGCGATCATGCATTTGCTTCATAGACATAATAGACGCATGATCATGATTCACCCTCCACTTTCTGTTAGAGAGAGAACGAAAAATCCAATTATGTTGCCTCCTTCTAGAACGTGATTGCCATGTCTTGTGCTATATGCTCGGTTTATTTATACTATGTCTATAGTCTATTCTTAGATGTTGTTACTAACTTTTGGAACATCTTGTATACTCAATAAAACAATTTATGTCCTGAAAACATTGTACATGAATAGAAAAATGTCTCCGAAACTGCCATTTTGAATGTCCTTAAAAATGTACTATCTGTTTTTAACTGTCTGTTTGAAACTGCAGTTTTTATCAGTATCCGAAAATATTTTGTCCCGGAAGCTGCCATTCTAGTCAATTATCTGGAAAGTGTGCTGATCCGGAATTTGCCGTTCTAGTCAGTGTCCTGAAAAATATGTTGTTCCGGGACCTGCCATTCCGTGAATGTCCTGGAAAAATATATTATCCCAGAATCTGCCAGTCTGTGAATGACATGGAAACATATATTATCCCAGAATCTGCTAGTCTGTGAATGACCTGGAAACATATATTGTCTCGGAATCTACCAATTTGTCAATGTTCTGGAAGAATATGTGTCCTGGAAACTGCCAAATTTGTTTTTTTTTCGAAAAATAAATTAATTTCACTTGAACGGAAGGTAAAAAAAACCATAAAAGAGGCTTTGTAAAATTGTTTTTAACTGATTTTCGATCCCGGAAGCTGCTTCTAGATATATGTGTATATATATATATATATATATATATATATATATATATATATATATATA
>NW_012130075.1:6321756-6325462 GCF_000143395.1 Atta cephalotes
ATATATATATATATATATATATATATATATATATATATATACAGGGTGCGTCACCAAAATCCGGACAAAATGGAACAATTTCTTTAAACAAAATGTTTTTAATGACAAATTAATACAAACAATCCTTTTATATAGCATTTGGGGGATCCCTCTAGAGTCCAATTATTCGATATATCTTCCATTAGAATGACGATCTCTATTCTCTGAAATGTTCACACGCACTAATGCGCTGTCCATGCCGACGAATATAGCGGTCCTTAATGACATCACATTGGGATACCGAGACTTTCACGCTCCATATGTAGTTGTCCAAGGGATTTAAATCTGTTGGAAAATCAGAATGGGCCGTGCCAGAATGAGCCGAGAGAGACGAGCAACTCGGATTGTCCTGGCAACCTCAGAGAACATCTGCCATATCTTTAATAAATATGATTTGTATCGAAGGTCCTCCTCAGCAATTCGACACATTGTTGGCTCGCTTACACCAACAATCGATGCTAATTTTCGCAACGCTTGCCCTGAGTTATCAGCGCTGAGAAATCAGCGCTTGAGTCCTTCAACTGCGGAAGTCCTCGCTGGTATGTTCTTTCGAGTGACTCTTCCTCGCTGGCATACTAGAACCTTCGTTGACTATTCTAAAGCCGTATATATTTTGCCAATATCATAACGATTGATCTCGGGTATCCTGAGAACCGAATTTATATTCCGCACTTTCAACATCGCGGCCATTTTGAGAATATTTTCCTAGAAACAAGCTTTCTTGAACGCCAACTTCTGGCGGAGGCATAAAAGGCAGAAAATTTAAATTGAAATTCGAATTTTGATAACGCATCCTGTATATAAATGTTTTAGAAATAGTTAGCCAAACTTTAAGAGCATATTCCATTCATTGTAAGGATGAAAAAAAGTCATATAAACTTAGTCACTAAACTGAAGTCATATAAAGTTCGGAAACGTTCCAAGTTATAAACATTTTTTTATTTTACACTTATATCTATATTTTATTTTATATTTATATTTATATTTTATTTTTTACTTATATCTATATTTTATTTTATACTTGCATCTATTTTTTATTTTATACTTATATCTATATTTTTATTACAGAAATGGCTGGAAATGATTTCCTTCATCATCGATGTTTCATTCTTAATTTTTCTGTCAAGCTAATGTGAAAAAGTTGTCGCAAGTTACATTTCTTTCTTTGCCGAGAAAAGGAGTATTAAATGCAAGAACTGTCACTTGCTCTCCAAAAGGGATTGATTAGCCTTTGCACTCATCTTTCCCTAAATATGGGAAATCATTCAAAATATATTATCTGTTAACTGCTAACCAAAATTTTATGCCAAACTTATCTGGCTTATTTACATGAAGAAAATAACACCTTGTCTTTATTGGAAAAAACTGCTCATCAATGATTATATTTACATCTGGCTTATAACATAAAAAATAATAAAGACAATAAAAAATAATTATCGTCGGAAGAGTGAATTGAATGCATCTGATGTCTGCGGCTCCTGGCACTGTATTTGCGAGCGGGCTACAATGTCTGAGCGGCGCACTTTTACTAAGACTCATCGACTGACGGCGCATGTTGGGCGTGTTTGAATACATAGGGGATCATATATTTTTGCGTTAAGGATACACGCCCTCGTTACACCTCCCCGGATTCACTTCTCTCCATCCTCAAGTCCCTTTCATCTTCGTTCCCTCTCATCCTGTTCCTTCGCCGCTTGCATCCGGTGGAGATGACTCTGCGTGACTCCCTGCAGATCCGTCTCAATTTTTGAGTTCGGGTGTCTCTCGCAATAGCAGATTGCGTTTTGCGCACATTAACATCAGGTCGCTCGTTCCACAGGATTAGTCAGTTCCGTTGCGTTAGTCAGAGACGTTATCGTCTTTTACCGTTTGGATATTCTGGCCGTCGGGGAGACTTGGTTGCGGAATTCGATCGATCCATCGACATTGATGAACTACAGCTAGTTCGTTCAAACAGATCCACGGGTCGCCGGGGGCGGTGTCATACTATATGTGCAATGAGTCTCTTCAATTCTCCCCGATCGGCTTGGGCGTTCCGCCGCTGAGTACTCTTACTGATATTGTTGCTGTATCTGTCCTGCTCGCGGTCGGATGATAGTCATCTGCATATATATCGCCTTCCTACTGAATCACTTTTTGACTTACATTTTTATAGAGTGCCCATCCTATGCAGCATGTATAACCGATGTGATTGTGTGTCTGGGCGATTTCAATGTCGACATGTTCGGTCAAATTGATTACAACGCCAAACTGTTCCCCGAAATCGTCGCTGTTTTCTCTTAGTAATTGATGCTTCAACTCGCTTAACATATAATTCAGCAACCACCTTGGATCTTATTTTGATCTCGTCGAGCATTAATGTAGTTTAGTGCGGAGTCAGCGATGCGATCAGTGAGTGAATATCTTACCATCCATGCGACACTGGTTATTCCGCGACCACATCGTCCTGGTCGTGTGTCTGTCTTGCGTAACATTCTCGGGCTTGAGGACATCGAATATGAGCTGGGGCTGGTCTCCTTTATATGTGGCATCGCATGACATTCTCACTTTACTGCCTCTCTTACTGCAGTATTTGATCGACTTGCCCTGATTATTGTAGGTGTGTTTCTCGTCTCCCCACGCCGTGGCTGAATAGTGCAGTCCGACGGCTCATTGAATTGAAAAGACAAGTCTTTCTTAGATACAGGCGATTTCAGTCTCCTGCAGACTAGCAGCGCTACAAGAGTTTGCGGAACGACGTGAATATTGCTGTACGTAAGAAAAAGTCCTTCCTCTCTACCTCCCTCACAACTGATTTCTCGTTCCAATTCTGGAGAAATCTCCATTCCTTGGCGATACACAATCCTCTTCTGTTTCTATATCTCTATACCTAAGAAACCTTTTTCTCCTGAATAATCATTTTCTTGATACTTTTAATTTCTTCGTCTTATTCTTCTAATTCTTTTACTCACTTTCTTTTCTCCTCTCCTCACGTTTCCTCGACCTTCAACTCTGCTCCAATCACTCCCAGTGATTTCTACAATATTTTTAAGCGCATTTGCCTGATTTCCGCTGGACCTCTGGATCTGTTCGGTCGCATGCTCCTACTGTGCCTTCCTCAATGTCTTGATTCTCATCTCTACATGTTAAATTTTTCTCATTTTCACAGTTCCTTTCCCTTCTCCTGAAAACATTCAATTGTTCTTCCTATTCCTAAAACTAATAATCCCTCTTCTCCTTCAACTTTTTGCCCTATCTCACTCCCCTCTTTCCTTTCAAAGCTGTTTGAGTATATCTGCTTCTCACAACTTAATGCCTTTATTTCAAATTTTAATATCCTTTTCTCATGTCAGTCTGATCCAAAATTCTTGTCTCCGTTTCTCCTATTGTGTAAATATGACCGTATATCTCCGTATTATCAAAGATCTGGTTGGCTTAAAATTTGGCAACGTTTTATTCTCCACCTATGTTGTCTTGTATTTTTTCTCTTTCGCTCCAATACTCCTATTTGCGACGTTTCCTTCAATTGAACTCTGAACATCATTCCTCTTTTAATCCTTTCGTTACCAGATATAAGATTACTTATTCTTCCCCATATTACTTCACTAAGTTCCATACCGTTTTCTTCTACACTCCTGTCAAATATTTTAATTCCCTTTCTGATTCAATACAAACCTCTCTCTCTCTC
>NW_012130075.1:6325482-6339860 GCF_000143395.1 Atta cephalotes
ACTTACTTACTTACTTACTTACTTACTTACTTACTACTTACTTACTTACTCTACTTACTACTTACTTACTACTTACTACTTACTACTCTACTCTACTCTACTCTCTCTCTCTCTCTCTCTCTCTCTCTCTCTCTCTCTCTCTCTCTCTCTCTCTCTCTCTCTCTCTCTCTCTCTCTGTGTCCTCCTTTCATTCCGCTGCCTTATGTTTTATCGCATCACAATAAACGAGACTGATAAAATTGCTGTGTTTACGGGTGTATGCGCGTGTGTATATGTGTGTGAGTATATGTATGTGCGTATGATTTCACCTATTGGTTTACCTCTTATTGTTGTCTTACTCTGGTTTTGTTACTAGTAAGCTTTATAGCAATTTTGCTGACACCTAACTATTTACAAACTACTATTGTCTATTGTATTTATGTTTGTGTTAATTATAATCTATTGTATCACTTTTTTTCTATTATTCTGTTAACATGTAGTCTTTTTTATAAAGCTTTGCAATAAACTAAATTGAAATTAAATTAAATTATCGATGAAAAAATTCCATACTTCAGACACTAAAGCGAATTTGTCATTTTTTTTTAGGCGCTTAGATCTATGATCTCGTTGAGTATAAGTCAAATCAAAAGAAATAATTATGCATAATTTCCTGGAACCTATTCCGTGGCATTGTATCTGCATAAAAGCTTAAGCCGCGAACATACCTAGCGAACGAACACCGGACGAACGTTATTTGTTATAAAAGTTGTATATAAAAGTTGCGCAAGTTTAATTGCAATGAACATCGAATCTGATCAAATGCTAGTATTCGGTGTAATCAAGAAAAAGAATAAACTGTTCACAAACACAAACACGAATGTCCGAACATTCGCGTTCGGTGTTTCGTTCACTGGCTGTATACGCGGTTTTATATTCCACTTACTGGATCACAAAAACTTTATTGCAAAGCGCTTAGCGCCACAAACTTCACGAACATATAGCAAAGAAATAAAAGCTTGTATCTCTTGTAAAGATATAGACTGTATGTATCATCCTGTAGTACTTCGCGAGCTTTTGTTTCGGTACATTGCTTTATATGACGATGAATGTGATCGTTAATCAGGAGCCAAAACACTTATATTGCTGTCATCAATATTGTGTTTTACATATGATGATGGGCCTGGCATTTCTTTCAAAATATTTTGATGCTTGTTTCTACCTGTCGTATGATGATTTGGAATAATTATCCATTTTTTTCTGTCCACGCCAAACAGTTAACTATCAATTACTGAAGAGTTAATGAAATAATGTTTGTCGTTGTGAGGATGTAGATGAATTATTTATTGCAGAATGTTCTGCAGAAATTTAAAAAAGATACAAATTTCTTGCAAAGTTACTTTTCGAGTGCAAAATATACTTATTTTCTGAGTGTGCTTACCGATATTTTATGTTTCTTCTCTTTCGGCATTTCGCAATAAAAATTCTATTTCACTGATCATCAATGATATCTGAATCATCCTCACTATTATTCGGAGATACTATTAGCACATAATCTTTATCATTTGGGTGTTTTCCAATTGCGATATTCCTAGACACTTTCGTGCACGGCAACACAAGTTACGTTCTAATTGTCCGTTATCGTCGACACAACGCTAAGCATCTGTACTCAGTCGAGAGCTTGTAAGCTTGTGTTTTCTAGTGACAATTACATGTTACTAACTGCGGCGGTTATAAGTGAGGTTGGAAGATGTTGTGGCCGGCATTTTTACTTTTTTTATTTAATAAAGGCGAAAAAACTACATTTAATCTAATTCTATCCGAAACGGATCTCAACCATGCACATTTTGTTCCAATTGAGTCGTTCACAATAATACATTTTGTGCATTCCTGTGTACGTTTGTGTTAAGATGTGTTAAGCAATTGGAAAGTACCCACTATCACTGTCTATTTCTTCGCTTTCAGAATCGTTTTCAGTAAGATTATTATGCAGTTCGTGTAAAATTTCATTCGGTATACGGTTACGTAATATCATCGTATTTATTTTCAATCCACGACTGTAAATGTGAAAATACGTGAAATATATACGAAATATACGCAAAACACAAAATTTTACACGTGATCATTGATGCACTGCCGAAGCGTGACTGAACTTGTCGAAGCAATCCGTGGAATTTAGCAAAATTAGCATATCATTTGTTTCTGCAATGAGCTTTATGGTTATTCAATTCATGTGTTCTTTGATAAGATGAATATTTTTAAAATGTTCAAATGTGAATGTTGTACGTTGAATAATGTACGTTTTTAAAAACCTGAAAATAGTTGTTAGAACATTAAGATTAAATATTAGACAGTAACTGACTGAATGTTCAGTTGAACTGCACAAATTTCTATCAGGACCATATTAAACAATTGAATAACTATACATCCATGATTATTATATATAGGTGTTCGTGGATCATCGAAGTGCAGCAGTCTTTATACGATTTCTGAAGTCAAACATAGTGGATGACTACATTAAACCGAATGGGTGACTCTTTCGAAGCACTATAAAATTAGTTCCCCAATTCAGGAAGAAATGTTTTTTTTATCATAATTTTATGATGTGTATTCTGGAATAAGATGTTAACTAATAATAATATTCATATAAGAATTATTTTGTCTTGATTGTGGTCTAAAATTTGTTTAATATATTTAGTCCAATTTTAGACCATTGCGTCCTAAAATGGACGTTTTTAAGAAATCCAAAATGACACTGGATATCTTTAAAACGTTTTTAAAATATCTATGGATCTAATTTGAATATTTTTAATACGTCCAATATGTATAATACATTTTAAACGTTACTGTGTTATCTGGGATATCATGTACACTTTTTATGCTGCCGTACAGTTACGCCGTACACCGCCATTTCGTAGCAGCACAGTAACAATATGATAGCATTATTTTGCGAGTATTATGGGATATCACACGCTTGGTTATTTGGGTAGACCTTTTGTTGTTGACAATTTTCAATACAGCATATATCCTAGAGACGTCCATGAGATGTTCAAAAATCCGTACATACTAACAAAAATGGAACTTCTCGTGCAATCTTAAAAAAATTTTCACTTGTTAAGTCAGCAAAAGCAACACGTTGCGAGTAGATTTAGGAAATTTTTTGCATGAGATGAACATTTTTTAATGTCCAAATGTGAACATACTTTGTACATTGAATAATGTACATTTTTAAAACATTCGTACTGAGTCCATTTCGTTCAGACTAAATAAAAACCAGATTTGGATGTCCAATTTTGTATGATGTCTGCGTATTATATATTTAAGAAAAATCACGAAATGAAATTGTGCTAAATCAAAAACCGCATGATAAATGATAGGCGAAAAACTTTGCGAATCGGTCAAAATGACCGTTTTGATAATTAAATGAGATGTATAAGATCTCAAACGATTGCAGAAAACAATTACACATATTAAAAAAAAAAATTCTCTAGGCCGATTTTTGTGGAAAATACTTTAAAATTTACGTTATGGTATAATATAAAGGAATTCAATAAGCTCTCAGCATGGATTCCTGTTGTATGATCGAGCTGAAATTTGATAGGAAATATTTTTTTATGAATTGAAATCATTCTAAGGCGAATTGCGAAAAAATGTTTAAGGTCAAAAAAGATGGACTATCCTAATACATATACAATTTTACTTTTTTTTAGCCAAGTATATCAAGTTATTAAATTAATAATTAAATGCACATGCGCGTCCACACACACACACACACACACACACACACACACACACGCGCGCGCGCGCACATGCACACATACATGCACGCACGCACGCACGCACGCACGCATGCATGCGTACACACGAATACTTCCACGCACGCACGCGTTGTATGTTCCTGGAAAAATTTCTCTGAAATTGTTCCACGTTTTTAGAATATTTTTTGACAAAATTTTAGCATTTAAGAAAAATTTTAATTTACTTTTAACGATTTCTTCAATAAGTCATTATCTAAGCTTTAAGTCGTAAAAAATTGACCAATCACAATTGAATGAGAAAAATAATTAACTTAACTGATTGGTCAATTTCTTATGGCTTAAGACTTAAAGCTTATATTAAAATAATTTATTGTATTATAAGATAGACGCCTAATATGAGATAGCGGCGTTTCTACTAGACGCCGCGAAAGAAACTAATGGACGCTGTTAGTTCCATCATGAATTTATTGTTCTTGGATTGAAAACTTTCATGACTGGAGTCATTGTAAAAAAAGATTTTAGAATTTGAGTGTCTTCAAGTTTCATTGAGGACTTTTAAATATTAATATATCAACATATCAACTGTATTAATTGTTACAAGTAATTGCTACAAGGCCTTCTATTTCTAATATGAAATAACCTAGATATCTGTTGTAAGGAATCTACATTATTTGTATTCACTTTCGGTTCCGATGAAGGCGCCACCTTGTAACATGCTGCCACAATTAATAACATGCTGCCATGTCATAGTGAAAATCGTTGCTGAAATATAAATATTATTGTACAATAATAAAAAAAACCGGAATAAACGTCGAGTGCCTATTTCTACGATGCTTGATTTCGACTATCTGAAGACGAAGATATAATGTATTGCATACTCATTTTTCGCGGAACTTGGTTGTGTTTGTATTTAAGAAACATTAAATAAAGTTTTTTAGTAGTTACAATATTGATATATTTTGCGTTTTACTCGATTTTTCGGGATATCTCCTATTAGGAGCACAATTTTTTAACTTTGCGATTTACTCATTTTTTATATTTCTTTAATTTTCAAAAACAATGGAATTTGAATTAAATTTTATATAACATTATCTTAAAGTTTATTAAATTCCCTTCAAAATGACCTATTATTTTTTTAAATTCTGTCCATAGACTTCTAGCATTTATTCAAAATGAACTCGGTATCTTAGGAGCCTTTGCTCTACATGTCTACATGCAAAAAGTATTACTATTCATTTTAATTGTTTTTTATTGCTGAATGTTTAATTTTCATCAATTTTTTTTAATTATTATTGAGTTTTTATTGTCATTAATTTTAAACTTGAATATGTTAAAATTACATCATTATCTAGAATTAAACTCTAGAACTAGATGTGAATCAATTATAATTTCGTTATATATGTTACGATATGCATGCACAAATCATTTTTATTATCCTTATGGGATGCAATACTACTCCCAGAAAAGATCTTGGAATTAATTTTAAAGCGAAAACAAACTGAACAGTTTAGTTTCGCTTAGAATCAATTAAAAAATTTTTTTCTGGGATAAGTGTGTGCAAAAAACATTCTCTGATAATTATTTTTGCGTGGATATAAGAAATATGTAATAACTGATTTTAATTCATTTATTTATAAACTTCAGAGTATGCATATTAGAAACACATATATATCGATAAATACTACTACTGTATTCAGAGTATTTAATCGTAATATTCATGTATTATACTTTTATGGTAATTGTTGAGTTTATCCTCCTCACTTTCGATGTAAATAAAATTAGATTCATTTAACGTGTTTTGCATGAAATAAATGAATCTGACAGAAAAATATATTACTCTACTATTCCGTGAACCAAGATATTAATTGTTGAAGTTGATAGATCAGGTTAAGAAATCTATTATCTCGATGATATTGAGGATTGCACAAATTCTCTGTTTCATAAACACAAATTCTCTACTTTAAAAACAAATTCTCTGTTTTAAAAATACAAATTTTCTGCTTTAAAAACACAAATTATTATTTTTATATAATTTTTGTTTTTACAGTAGAGAATTTGTTTTTAAAACAGCGAATTTATATTGTTTTTAAAATAAACAATTTGTTTCTAAAACAAACGAATACCAAATCAAAACGAATTCTCTACTGTAAATACAAACATTATATAAAAAATAATTTATACATATTTATTGATAGCAAAATGTTAGCAATTTGGAACCAAATTGGCAGTAAACTTGGTCAGATTTCGACTACAAAACCATAATCATCTGTGTCTGCATTTGACTATAAATGGATTTATCAACAAAGCTTGCTGACTATTTCAGCAGATTTGTGATAGAAATCGAGTAGAATTTACTTGAATCAAGTTCTGCTCTCACTGTCAATCTACTCTTAATCTGCCGTCAGTTTATGCAGGACTTTTTTCAGTTATCAATTTTTTTCCAATCTGCTGGCAAAGCATTTAGCAGGCTTTGTCATATTTCTGACAGCAATCTGTTAACAATGTCAAATAATATAAATTCCGTACAATCTATAATTTATTGCCTTTCTGCAATCAAAAATTGGTAGCTGGCTTTGTTCAAAATCTGTTTCTACAGGCTTTGCTATGAGGGTTTTCAAAACAGAGAATTTATATTCTTAAAGCAGACAATTTGTGTTTTTAAAGCAGAGAATTTATTTTTAAAGTAAAAAATTTGTATAATTTAAGCAAAAAATATTTATTATAATCTCACTTACATGTTCTCATGTTTATCTCTATACCATCGACGTGACAGATTTTCTAACCTAAGTAATCATCTTTTAACGATTAATATCTCAGTCCACAAGACAAAGCAATATCCAGCAAACACAGGTCACTTTGACAAATTCTGGTCGTGTTGATACGATATGATATCAAGTGATCAAAAACTGACCAACCGATGTTTCCGTCACGTCATTATGACATCATATTTTGGTTCTGCTTAATTTTCAGTTAGCAAATTTTGATTTTACATTGATTTCTCATTGATTTATACCGATGCAAATCAAAATATCACTTATAATAATAGTTTCGTTTCTATGCCAATTATACATACAATACAATAATTTTAATTAATACATACGTATTTAAAGCTTACTCTCTGCTGATAGTTTAATATTATTAATATTTGAAGAAATTACATGAAAACGAAATAATACGCTGGTATATTTATTAACTTATTATAATTAGAAAATGATAATGACAAAGATATTGTCCTCAATCTCGAGAGATCGTTCGATTCATGGTGAAAAAAATATAAGATGAAACATTGCGCATACCAGGTGTACAAGTATGAAATGACGATTTTTTTCCCAAAAAAAAAACACGTTAAATTCGGAAGAATGATAAAAAGAGATTTATTCAAAGTATGCTCCATTGCTAGTTACACATTTTTCCCACCTTTCGGGCAATTTGTGGATACCACGCCAGTAAAAATCTTCCCCTTTTACCGCGAACCATTCATCGAGCCATTTTTTCATACGAACCAAAACGCTGCTCAGCAAGTGCGTGACCCATCGATGCAAACAAGTGGTAATCGGAAGGAGCCAAGTCTGGTGAGTAATCCGCATGGAGTAGAACTTCCCAGCTGAGTGCTTCCAACGCGTCCCGAACTGGTTTTGTCGTATGTGATGGAGCATTGTCATAGAGAAAAATAACCTTGTATTGCCTTTTTTTGGTATTCGTTTTTTAAGCAGCGAACGATTCAAATCAATCAATTGTTGTTGATAGCGTTTGGTATTAACCGTTTCGTCAGACTTCAATAGCTCATAATAGACCACACCCTTCTGGTCCCAAACACAGAGCATCGTCTTCCTGCCAAAGCGATTCTTGCAATCAATGTGGATGGTGCGCCTGGATCTACCCATGATTTTTTACGCTTGGGATTCTCAAAAAAAATCCACTTTTCATCCTCAGTAACGATACGATGCAAGAATGACTTTCTTCTGTATCGTTCGAGCAAAATTTCACATGTGTTTTTGCGTCTCTCCATCTGTCTCTCGTTCATGTGGCATCCATCTGCCAACTTTCCCATCTCTCATAGGTGATTGGAAACAGCTTGTTGACTAACGCTCAATTGCTCTGCGAGTTATTTTTGTGTTTGTGAATCATCTTCATCTCCAGCAATGCTTGCAATTCCATGTCTTCGTACTTTTTGAGTGGTTTTCCGTGTTCCTTGTCTGCAACATCGAAATCTCCAATTTTGAAATGCTGAAATCATCGTTAACACGTTTTTTGCGCTGGAGCATGTTCACCATAAGCTTCTCCAAGTAATCGGTATGATTCCGCAGCAGTTTTTTTCAAATGAAAACAAAAAATTAATGCTCTCCGCGAATGCTCCTTATTTGGTACAAATTTCGTCATATTAAACACAGCAACACAATACTATGCAAACACTTTTCAATCAAATCACTTTGCGCGTTTGACACTTGTTGATGATACAATAAAATGGCGTATAATGTTAAATCTTTGTACTTCACACTGCATTGGTGCGCCATCTGTTTCTCAAATCATTTCATACTTGTAGACCTGGTAATGACGATAGCAATACTGGAAATTACCAATTAAATAAATGTTTCCCAATATGCACTTTCCTGCGTAATAGCGTTGGTTATACTAGAACAATCAAATATTATCCAAATTCACTCTCCTACTGCGCATCTACGGGAGTACTTCATTTCATATTTTTTCCACTATGATTCGGTCGTAGCGGACGTGTTTCGTCTAGTTGTGATCTGAGTGTTGCGATATGAATGTTTTATTTTTGAGCGTAAGTGTGGCCGTGTTTGACTGTGCTATTTATATTTGTGTTCTAATATTTTCCTTTCCCAGTCTATCGCATCCTTGTGTCGAAAAACGATTGTTTTCTCGGCACGATATTTATCAGCATCCAGACAGATTTTCTAACCTGAATAATCGTAAGATTAAAATATCTCAGATTCGCGGAGCAAAGTGACGCTTTTTCCTATCAGATTTATTTGTTTTATAAAAAACACGTTGAGTAAGTCTAATTTTATTGATTTTTCGTGTAAAAATGAAGATTTGACAAGAAAAAAGGATAATAATTTAATTTCGCCATTGCCATCTCAAAAATCAATGAAATTAGAACTTACTTGAAGTGATTTTGAATAAAACGAAAGAATCTGGTAGAAAAAAGCCCCGCGAGCCTGAGATATCAATCGTTAAAATTTACGACTATTCAGGTTAGAAAATCCATCACAGCCACGAAATATTGCGATGCGATTAAGCGCTGCGATCATATTTTCATATGAGGCGCGAACCTAGGTTTACATACATACTGGACTACGTTAGATTATTTAATAAATTTTAGATTATTTAATAGATTTTATTTAGCGAATGTTATTTCCATACCAAATCCATATCAGGCACAAGACTTTTATGGACCATGTCAGATTTTATGGGGTTATGGCGTGGCAAAGCAGTGGCAAAGTATCATGGCGCTGACCAATATCGGGGCATTTGTGGCACTGACGAGGAAATTTCTACCAGGGTACACACATACAATTTATGTATGTAACTTATAAAATCCTTTAATAAATTTCGGCTGTAAATTATTATTTACTATATTAGTCTTAATTAATATTATATGTCATATAATCATAGATAGCAAGCCGATGGCGTTTATTATTTTTACGTTAAAATAACATCAAAAAGATAAACGTCATCAGCTTGTTATCTGTGCTAAGAACCTATGTAATATTGCTTGAAAACGTCCTAACCTGACGTCAAAATGACGTTCCCGCAATGACGTCAATAGTCTGCGATATTCGATTGTCATTAAGACGTCATTTAGTAACGTCATCCATGGTCAATAAATGACTAAAATTTGATGTCAAAATGACATGTGTATTTGCTACCTGGGTACTTTATTTGATAATTATCCAGAAGATGCTCCTCATCTTCAATTTCAATGAAATTATGTTCATTCGACGAGTTTTTGCATGAAACGAAAGAATCTGGCAGTTAAATGTTGTGCCTAGTCCCGCGAAGCGAGATATTTATCGTTAAAGTTTCATTATTATTGAGGTACGAAACCTGTCATGTTGGCATGATGTAAAATCTGTTTCATCGATGTGTGCATATGCATTTATTACAACTTCTAGGCAGTTAGGCCCCAAGCGGGTAGGACATGTCATTCTTTTTTTGTTCGGGGCGGCGTAGCCGTCCCATGTCCTATTTAAAATCATGTTCTTCATTTTAAAAAATCAATTAAATGAAAAGCGTCTTCTGGATAATTACCCTTTATTTACCAAATCCGTTTATTTCATTCATTTACAATATTTCAAAAACGCAATGAGCCTAACTAACAACAGAACGAAAGGCTAAACTCAACAATTATTATTTACATTTAACCTTCAAACTGTATATCTCTCTTGAGCATCTTCTAATTCTGATAGCAAGCTGACATCAAAACGACGACAAAATGACGTAGCTAGAAAATGGTACACATGTGTGAATTGGGATTTGACATTTTTAATTGCAACTCTCTCTCTTGAGGATTAAAACAAAAATTTCTTTAAAACCATTCTTTTCTGAGATGTAATTTTTGTCACAAATCTAATGGTACTCAAAAATTTAATGAAAAAGCATATTTATCGTAATATTCCTACAGTACAAAAGTTGCAACAAACTGTAACATAACAGCAATATTATATATTGCAGTAATATTGCAGCGTTATTGCAATAATATTGCAATATGTTCTGTGCTGCATAAGTGCGGATAAACCGCGACAACTGTTTATGTGCAACTGGCACCAAATTGAAAATTTTTGTGGTGCTAATTCACACTAGTGTACAATTTGAAAGTTAACTTTACTAATTCCTTGAAACAATTTCTAGTATGCACTATGGAATATAGAGAATAGGAGGTCGAGGAATTTATGGACGAAACCATCAAAAAGCGTGGTCAAAAGTTGTCATCTGAATTAATTCAAACGAGATCGCTTTCGTTCCATGCGTTCTCGAAATTTGCATGGTAGGTTACCAATTTTACATGAAGAATGTAAATACATTTTTCATGCAGTTTTAATTACAATTTACGTCTTCCTGTTACTGTCAGAGTATAATATCAAAGAACGTCTTTATTTTTAGGTTATATGTGTTCGATTATGTGTGCGTAAGCGTGATATGAAAGAAATTTCGCAATTCGAATGCCGCCTATCGAGCACCACTAATACACTTCAGAAACCTAATTTTGACCATACTTTTCAAAGTTTGGCTTCCTATTCTCTATGGCCACTCCATGGTATGCACTGATATGTGTACTGCAAGTGAATTTACTAGTAATATTCTTCTATAGCACAATAATACTCATTTGTCCGTAAATTCTCATGATTCGAGTACAAATTGTCACAATGTGTGCTTTATCATATTCAGCAGTTCGAAATTCGACTGGCAAAAAGCTTCGCGATGCCGCGAATAGAGATCGCGAAGTTAGAACTATAATTCCAATTATATGTGAATATATCCCAAATGAAGCAAATGAGAATGAATTGAAATGAATTGAAATGGATTCAGATTTTCAGAAATATTGATTCGCAAATGTTAAAATGAATGTTTTTCAATTCTGAATACATTTTTATTCATTTATATATATATAAAAATTGCATGAAGCATATCTTTGTGCCTTTCAATCTAAAAATAATATTAACTTTTTTTGTGCACACAATTGTGAATACGATTCAATCCAAAATTTTGAATAGGAAATGCAGTTTTTCAATCCAGTTGCATCCAATTGAATCTAATTAAATTCAATTGAATCCTATTAAATCCAAAAAAAGTATTCGTCATTTAAAATATGCATTCGAAAAAATGCATAGAAAAAATTTTAAATCCATTTTAATCCATTCGTTTGCTATGATGTCTCCATGTGACCATATGTGAAATTGTAAGAATTAGATACAATTATGTGGTTTCATATATAGTCATACATTGAATCACATACAAGATGTGTTATCAAAATCTGGACAATTTTAATTTAAATTTTCCGTTATATTGTGTCTCTGCCAGAATTGTAATGTTGTTAGTGTCCGAGAAACCCTACTTCTAGTAAACATATTCTCAAAATGGCGATGTTGAAACCAAAATTCTGATCATACTGATGCTTGAGTGAAGTCACCAAAATTAGATCAAGATTAAACTGATTTTTTTAAATAGAATCCTATTTTTGATGTTAGAATCTAATAGTTGATATCTAGAATTTTTTAAAACACTAAGCAATAAAATTATTTTTCATAAAGTGTTAAGTATTTTTTTAGTTATAAGGTTACCGCCAGCATTACCATTACACAAGATATCCGATTGATGACTAAAACTTCTTGAATGTTGTTCAGGATCATGTCTTGAATAATATTTGTCAAGATTAAAGTCATTATAGGTTGTACTTGTTATTTTTATTTTTACATAAAAATGAATTCTTAGTGTAAAAATGGATAACAAGTACAACTTACAATTATGATATCATATTTGATCATACATGATCGATATCAAATATGATTGCATATCTTATCATATATGTTCATATATGAAATTATATGTGAACATTGCAACGCCTTCATGTGATCATATATGAAATTATATGATCATGTAATCATGTAATCATGTAATCATACGTGATCATGTATTGAATGTTCATACAATTATATATGAACATATATCAAATCATACGTGATTAGATACAATCATATATAAATTATATATAATTATGTGTTTATTATTGGGTTGTCCGAAAAGTTCGTGCCGATTTTGAAGGAAAATTGAAACTCAGAAGATTTTAATTTTAGTATACATTTATTAAATTATATAGGTGCCATTCTGTTCTATAACCTTTCTCCATCTTTCAGGCAACTTGAAAATTCCGTCCTTCCAGAATCTCTCAGGTTTTTCAGTGAAAAACTTTTCTAAGTGATTTTTTACCTCGACCAAAGAGTTGAAGCTTTTTCTATTAAGGGAATTTTGTAATGATCGAAATAAGTAGAAATCAGAGGGCGCGAAGTCTGAATATGGTGGATGAGGTAGAACATTCCAACCGCTCCAATAACTTTTGTCGAGTTATCAAAGATCATGAGATCGCGCATTGTCCTGATGAAACATGACGCCCTTCCGATTCGCTATTTCTGGACGTTTTTGTTCAATTGCTGTCTTCAATTCTTCTAATTGGGAACATACTTCTCTGAATTTATCATCTCGTTGTTTGGTAAAAGCTCATAATACAGGATCCCTTTCCAATTCCACCAGACACAGAACATGGAACATCTTCTTTGGATGAAGACCAGCTTTTGAGCTAAAGGTGATTCATTCCGCTTTCCCCAAGATCTTTTTCGCTTAACATTATTGTAAATCCATTTTTCATCCCCCGTCACTACTTGCTTCAAAAATGGTGTATCCTCCGTTGCGTTTATAGAGTCACAAATGGAAATGCGATCCATCAGATTTTTCTCCGTTAAATCGTGAGGAACCCATACATCAAAACGATTTATGTAGTCAAGCTTCACAAAATGCTCGTGGATGGTGGATTTTGACATATCAATATTTCTGCTAATTTATGTATCGTATAGCGTGAGTTATTCTCGATCAGTGTTTTAATCTGATCTTCATCTGTGATGGAGGGCCTATCCGGGCGTTCTTGATCTTCAAAGTTGAAATCACCAGTTTTAAATCTAGCAAATCACTTCCGCACAGTTCTTTCAGCTATAGCACCTTTGCCAGCGCATATCTTGTTTGCCGTTTGTGTGCCATTTTTGCCTTTCCGGTAAAAGAAAAGCATTAAAGCATGCCTAAAATGCACTTTGTTTTCTTCCATATTCAAAGGCGTATAAAACTGATAAAAATTAACATATCGCAAATTTTTTTCCAAGCCTGAAGTACCGTCTTTTACGATATGTATGCATGTCATTTGTTTTCAATCTGATATATTCAGACCTGTTCTTACACCTACCAAAAATCGATACGAACAACCCAATAGTTACATATATATAAAAAATATTTTTACTCATTTCTGGCTAGATTTTTCTTATAGTCCAGAATTAGACTCAAAAAGACTCGTTCCGCGCAAAAATTGTAAGTTGACATTTCTCTGCTCGGAAGGCCATAAGAAATATATATGTTTAAGACTCGCAACCAGTGTTGCAAATCCCACGGTAGAACCTATCTGCGCATGCGAACACATGTCATAGATTACGTGATTACGGCACATCCGTATCAAGATTCAATATGGGATGTTTCTTAATCTCAAGGACATTTTTTATATCTTTAATCAATATTAATATTAATGCTACAGAAAATATTAATATATTACATACTATTTATTAAATATATATTAGTTGCTTTCGGGCAGACGCTATTAGCGCTACCTGTATCTTCCTATTTTATTAAATGTAAAATAAAAATAAAATGATATAAATAGCGCTAATAGCATTTCTTCAAATTCTAAATATTGTCTACATAAAAGTTTATTAATTTTATACTATTTGAAATAAATAAATTCATTAATATTCTGTAAAAAAAGGATCTATAAGAAATTAATATAAATCTGTGTAATTACATTTAAAATATGTTTATATATATATATATATATATATATATATTCTCTTCTTCTTGTCCACATTG
>NW_012130075.1:6340129-6351004 GCF_000143395.1 Atta cephalotes
TTAAATATGTTATATATATATATATATATATATATATATTCTCTTTCTCTTGTCCACATTGATCCTATCTTAAAATTGTCGTGTTACGTGGCCTGAAGCTTCTCTTCTTTGAGACTGTTATAATAAAGTACTTCGTTTCCGATGAAATGTAACATTAAAGGATTTTTCGAGATCGCTGACTTCGAATCCAAAATTTGAAAATTCAAAATGGCTGAACCAATAAGGTGGACGGAAATGCTAAAAATCGCTCGGTTTCGGCGAAATATAGCGTTAAATTTTTAGAGTCTCTGATTCTGAATCTAGAGATTCTGAATTCAAATTCAAAATTTGAAAATTTAAAAGCTCAATCAATATGTAGAACAAAAAAATTAAAAATAATTAGAAATTTTTTGTATATATAGCACCGATTATTCCAGAAAATTTTCAGAAATGTTTCAACCTTTCACATCTCATGAATAACAATATAATTCAGAAAAGGCAATATGTCATATAAAATGTCTTGATAGTCACCAAAATGTTTACTAAAAAATCTCCAAAATTATTTATTCGGACGGGATTGAAAGCTCCAAGAGGAAAGTGGCTTAAGGAATGCAACTCAAAAATTGAAAATATAAAAGCGTATAAATCCTTGATTTTCCAAATCGATTGTTATTAACAATATAAAGGGAAGGGAGGGAAGGCCCCTACAAAGAATTTCTTTTTAGCTAAACAAAGGACAAACATTTTTTTTCGCTGATATCAAAAGCGCATAAATAGCGCAATATTGTATAATTTATTAATGAAGATTTGGTTAAGTGGGGGGAGCCGGCTAGGCATGGGAAGTTCCCTTAAGAATTGCAGGGCAAAAACCAAAATTGTTTAGAAATGGTAGCGCATAAATCGAAAAATATTTTACATAGTTAGCATAATTTTTAAACGAAATGAATATTGGATTGTTCGCTCAAGAGGGAAGTGCCATGAGGATTGAAGACAAAAATCGGAATTGTTTGAAAATAGTAGCGCAAAAATCGAAAATATATTTTGCACAGTTAGATAGCAGTAATTTTGTTAAATAGCGTAATTTTGCAATTTTAAACGATTTAAGGATGAATAGGTCTGTTTGCTCTAAAAGGGAAGTCCCTCAATGCAGCACAAAAATCGAAATTATAGAAATAGTAACGAATAAATCGAAGATATATTTTTCTTGGTTAGATAGCATAATTTTGCAATTTTAAACGATTTAGGAATGAATAAGGAAAGATTCAGTACCAATTTCGCAACGCGAAACAGGCCGGTATTCACGTCGATTCTTGCATTTAAAACTGTATCAGTAAAGTTTTAAGTAAAATCTTAAGATGTCATAAGTCAATCCAAGAACTGTATTAGTATCTTAAGATATTATATTTAAGACAGTTTTAAAATAAAAACAGACTATAAATACCATCCCATATTTTTAGCGTTTCACGATTGATAGATTCTTCCTTATGAACAGTCCTAAACGAAGAGAGTAGAGATTTAAAGAGAAACATACCAGGTGTACAAGTATGAGATGACAATTTGAGAAACAGATGACGCACCAATGCAGTGTGAAGTACAAAGATTTAACATTATACGCTATTTTATTATACCATCAACAAGTGTCAAAGTGATTTGATTGAAAAGTGTTTGCATAGTATTGTGTTGCTGTGTTTAATATGACGAAATTTGTACCAAATAAGGAGCATTCGCGGACAGCATTAATTTTTTGTTTTCATTTGAAAAAAACTGCTGCGGAATTATACCGATTACTTGGAGAAGTTTATGGTCAACATGCTCCATCGCAAAAATCGTGTTAACGATGATTTCAGCATTTCAAAATTGGAGATTTCGATGTTACAGACAAGGAATACGGAAAACCACCCAAAAAGTACGAAGACATGGAATTGCAAGCATTGCTGGAATGAAGATGATTCACAAACACAAAAACAACTCGCAGAACAATTGAGCGTTAGTCAACAGCTGTTTCCAATCACCTACGAAAGATGGGAAAGATTCAGAAAGTCGGCAGATGGATGCCACATGAATTGAACGAGAGACAGATGGAGAGGCGCAAAAACACATGTGAAATTTTGCTCGAACGATACAGAAGAAAGTCATTCTTGCATCGTATCGTTACTGGGGATGAAAAGTGGATTTTTTTGAGAATCTCAAGTGCAAAAAATCATGGGTAGACCCAGCATCATCCACATCGACCGCAAGACCGAATCGCTTTGGCAGGAAGACGATGCTCTGTGTTTGGACCAGAAGGGTGGTCTATTATGAGTTATTGAAACCTGGCGAAACGGTTAATATCAAACGTTATCAACAACAATTGATCGATTTGAATTGTTCGCTGCTTAAAAAACGACCAGAATACCAAAAGAGGCAACACAAGGTCATTTTTCTCTATGACAATGCTCCATCACATACGACAAAACCAGTTCGGGACACGTTAGAAGCACTCAGCTGGGAAGTTCTACCCCATGCGGCTTACTCACCAGACTTGGCTCCTCCCGATTACCACTTGTTTGGATCGATGGATCACGCACTTGCTGAGCAGCGCTTTGGTTCGTATGAAAATGTGAAAAAATGGCTCGATGAATGGTTCGCGGCAAAAGGGGAAGATTTTTACTGGCGTGGTATCCACAAATTGTCCGAAAGATGGGAAAAATGTGTAACTAGGAGCAAATGTGTAATGGAGCATACTTTGAATAAATCTCTTTTTATCATTCTTCCGAATTTAACGTATTTTTTTGAGAAAAAATCGTCATCAATCGTCATACTTGTTTTCATACTTGTACACCTGATACAAGAAAGGATTTTTCATAGACGCAGATTCCAATTCTGAACTTAAAATTTGAAGTTAAAAAATGTCCGATATGGCATATGTGTTTTCAAGTACGTTGATTCAGATTAAAACTTAAAATTTGAAGGAAACATGATTAATAATGTTTTTTGTCGATATTTAAAAATTGAGTAAATATATATGTCATAATAATGTAAGCATAAAGTGTCACTGATTGAAATGTTACGAAATTAAAAGATTTTCTTTAATAAAAAAACCAATCACAACAATTGAAACGCAATTTTATTAGGGATTCATGTCAATTTAATATGTACTATCATAGATTCAATTTGTAAAAATTAGTATAAATTAAAGTTGTTTGAAGTCGCGCGTAGCGCTCGCTTATAATGGGCTAGCTGTATAAAATCTTTGATTATTTTATATTATTATCATATTTAATATTTTTATAAGAGGATAACGATAACTGTATATTAGTAATATTCACTGTATTAGTAGTATACACTGTACACTACTGATAGCTTACGCTGCGCTAGCGCTTTGTCCCACGAATCTTGAAACACTACTCGCAACTCGTGTAGGAAATATGCAAAAAAAATTCAAATAGTTGCAAAAAGCAAATTTTCCGCTTATAAAACGAAAAATGTCGGTGTTGTATTGAAAAAAATTTAGTAAAAATGTAGAAATATCTATAATACAAAATGAGACGTGGAACATTAAGATCGATCTATTAATTTAATTAAGTAGAAAAAAAATTAAAACTACTGAAAAGTCATTTTTCACTCGCTCTGTTCATCGAAATTGAAACGCAAAATTTTGAAATTTTCGTAAAATGTAGCTCTGTAGAGATGACGAAAAAAAATCTAGCCCTGAACAAGTCTGAAATGTTCATTAGTTTTTGCAAAAAGTCATTTGTAAAAATTTGTCTGCGGAAAACTTAATTTTTTCACATTTGAGCAGTCGCACAGCAATTTATGATTTTTTTTCAAGAGTTGTACACTTAGTAACAAAACGATTTTTTGCAATTAAACTATTTTAAAATGATTTTGAAAAATGGATATCTTCTTTTCGTATAAAAAATAGAATAATTCCATTAATATACATCACATCAAATAGCAGTGTGAAGCATTCGAACAATTGATATTTTTCTACAAATTTAAAAAAAATTTTCCCCTTCGATTATTAGGAGTCGAGATAACAATTTTTTTCAATAAATCATTATAGTTCTAAATCATTATAGTTCTAATTGTTAAGATTAAGAGTTCCGTCTAAGACTAATTTGTCAAAGAAGAATTGAATTTATTCTTAAAAAAGTTTCGAATTTTTTTACAGCCGAAAAAGTTTGTTTAAAACCATTGGAAGATTGAGGACGCGAGCGAAACAGCATGTAGGGCGAAGTGGAGGAAGTCTGCAAGAGGTAGAATGGATCAGGTCACTCGGCAACTTGTGCATATCTGATTCTGTGCGCTAAAATTTACTAAACTTACATTTTCTCGGTAATAAATTGACGTAAAAACACATTTTTTTAGTTTGGGATTTAACTCTACGAGATCTAAACAAATAGTTTAGCCAAATGTTTCGGAAAGTAATTGTAACACACACACAAATTTTTAGCTTCTCGTTTCATAGATTTTTATTATTTTAATTTATTTCTAAAAAATCATGTTCGATTATGTCTGACTAACATTTTTGTTATTTACATATTTTATTAAAATTTCTTTACGTTAGATCATGGATGTAATCATTCTATTGAGAAGAACCCTATTCTGTGTCAAAACCAATGTTGTGCAAGGTACTCTATTTTCAATATCTAAGTACAGGTACAGATACTTTAGAAATGTACCGAAATACAAATACTAAAAAAATTAAATACCTAGGTACAGGTACAGATATTTTAAATGTACTTTAAAGATACTAACAGGTACTTTTATTTTTAATATAAAATCTCAGGATAAATTGTATTTTAACGACAAAATGATGTTTCTATCTCGGTTACATATCACTATTATCAACTCTGTAGGCCCCATTCCATAGTGGATCAATCATAATGATTGGGTTCAAATGACAAGTTTTCAGTTTAGCAGTTGTGGCAACTTTCAAATTTAATTGGCCAATCAAGGCCAATTAACCGGCATTGATGAAACCGGTCTTTAGTGTAGAAAAGAAATACAGATATGTACCGGTACACAAGAAATAATATCTAGGTATCAGGAAAAAAAATATCAGATACAGTTCGTAGATATGCAAATTTGTATCTAACAGTACCTAGATACTGCACAACACTGGTCAAAACGTACAATAGAGAATTAATAAATTAGATAACAAATATGATATTTAATTACATTGCACAAAAATATCTCGTTATGTGGCTCTAAAGATTTATTTTGATTTATAATTGATATCGTGAGAGCTTATATACACATATATATATATATACATATATATATATATATACACACATACACACATACAATATATTATTACATACAATATATATTACTTTAAATACGAAGCGCCACTATCTGAATATAATTAACATTCAGACCATAGTTGCGCTTTGTATTTAAAGTATGTTAATGTATTTAACATATACAGTCTTGTTTCCAATCTTATTTTGTATATATATATATATATATATACATATACAGTGCCCGCCAAAAGTTCGGTTGAACATCTAGAAAAATATGCATTTTTAAGAAAAATGTTTTAGACAAAAATTTAGGGTTTAAAAAATCTTTAATAATCTTATTTTATTTAATAATCTTATTAGTTTGATCTTGGGTAGCGTCGCTAATATCAGATTAGGATTAAATTGATTTTTTTTTAATGGAAACTCTCATTTTTTATTGCATATTCTTGTAGCTAATCTTGAGAGCTTTTCAAAACATTATAAGTTAATTTTCATTAATTACTTCTCAAGTTATAAGCCTTAAAAGTTACAATATCGCCATTATTAATATTATCCAAGATGTCCCACCGACGAACGATTTTTGAATATTATTTAGGACCTCAACATTTGTTAAAATCAAGATCATCAGAGATTTCTCTTATTTTCATTTTTACAATAAAAATTTATTTCTTCGTAAAATTAAAAATAAGAGATACAACCAATGGTCTTGACTAATGTTATTCAGGACATCATCCTAAACAACATTCGTGAGGTTTTAACCGTAAAGTTTTAGTCGGTCAGACTTTTTGTGCAATGCTAATGTCGGCGGTACTGTAACTTTTGAGTTTTGTAACTCGAAAAGTACTCAATGCAAAATAATTTTATTATAGCGGTTTTATTATAGCGGAAAAACTCTCGAGATAAACTACAAAAATACAGTAATAAAAAAATGAGGATAAAAAAAATTTTCATTTTTAAAAATCGATATAACCTTGATCTGGCATTAGCGTCGCAAACCAAGATCAAACTATTATAATAATATCATTAAATGAATATGTTTAAAGTCTACAATTTTTGTCTAAAATATTTTTCTCAAAAATATATACTTTCCGAAATATTCAACCGACCCGGAACTTTGACGTACACACACACACACACACACACACACACACACGCGCGCGCGCGCGCGCGCACACACAGGGTGTCTCTTAAGATGATCGGAGCCACATTGGGGGGGAGAATGGATCAAAGAGAACAAAAAATTCTTATACTATTTTGAGATACTCGCTGTAGTTTTCGAATTAGAAAAGGAAACATCTAAACCAATTTGCGGTTAAGCTGCGCCGTGCGAATTCATAGGACGGCCCACACTCGAGCGGCGGCAGCGGCAGCGCGCAGGAAGAGGGAAGTAGCGCTTCGTTACCTAGCATAGTCTAGCATGGCGATCCTATGTATTTCGCCGCATCGCGCCTACATTATCCAAAAATGTTATTTTAGCTGAAGTTTTTCTTATCATTATAAACCATGTTATTTAGCACAATTAATTACGTTTTAACACAATTTCGGATATGTTAAGCGATGTAATTAATTAGAGCATTACGCAAAGCGTATGCTGATCGTCGCGATACTTTTCCGCTTGCTTTATTATACGACGCCATTCTATTTTTTCAGAAAATTTTTTTCTATCTCTTACAATTCCAGCGACATTCGCTTCGAAAGAGAAAAATCATTTTTTTTCAAGGAGTGTTTCACCCTTTAAAAGTGCGTATAAAAATACATGTCGCTTATTTTTGTCTGGAGAATAACATACTGCTCATTAAAATCGGTGAGAGACAGTTATGAATCCTTTTCCTTGTAAGTTACAGATTTTTTTTAATGTAATGAACATGAACATTAAATTTGATAGATAGTTTAATGAAAATAAACTAAAACACTCAATTTTCAATTAGTGTTTTCCAATACATTTAAGTTTTCAGTTACTACAAACTTAATCATCTCATTAACGTATACATAAATAATCTTTTCAGTGAAAATTTAAATTTTATTCATCAGTGAACATTAAAGCTTAATTAAAGTAAAATTTAAGAACATTTTTAATGTGTACAATTAATGGTGTACAATTAAACTTGTTAAACGACAAGAAACATGTGATAAAAAACCTCAGTCAAATATGTGTTATACATGAAAAATAATACATCTGGATTTACAATATAGCAGCTATCTACGTGAACTTATATTATAATTTCAAGTGTACATGCATTAACATGTCAAAAAATAAAACTCCGACTATTATTATTATTCTAATTGCTATTAAAATCCCTACATCCCCAATCCGATTACATAACACCGTAACTATACCAGAATTATAAGATATATAATTATGATAATAAATAACTAAACAATATGATACCATTCCTAACCCATCTCATCCAATTAAAATCCTGATCACATTTGGACTAATTACTATCAAAACTATAGACAAAATAAATAGCAATAACAAATATAGCATAAAATGACGCGATAACTTCGATGAAGTGTGTCTCGAAGCGTAATTAAATAGAAACATCGTATAATAAAGCAAGTGGAAAGGTATCGCGACTATTAGCATACGTTTTCAAAATTGCTAAGATTGACTAATCATTCGTTATTGATATTATCTAATTTAAAGTTATTGTTAAAATTAAGTGAACTTATATTCGCGTGGTACAATGTTTCATGATTTGGAATGTTGATATCTTGTAGAAATTTTTCTAATATTTGAAGGAATAAATTTTGAGTTAATATTAGTAGAATTCGATCATAAATTTTTGTTTTTTTTGGTGAGTTGCAATTCTTTTTAAGTTTTGTTTATTCTAAGGTTCTCATTCACCCACAATTTATTAAAATTAAACTCCTGTCGACTAAGAAATGAAAAAAATAAATGTTCCGGTAACGAATCGGAAATTAATCTATGATTGATGACATTTGAAAAGTTTGTTTTTTGTGTGAGACAACGATTTGTACGCATCTTGTAACTCTAATTTTATAGTTTTACAAATGAAATTCTGTTTTAATCTATTCATTTCAGACTCCGATGTGCACGAATATAATTATATTTATAACGAAAAATTCCTTGTATATGTTTCGGAATTAATTGTTCTTTTAGATATTGTTTTTAAGAACAAAATTTTAAGTCGTACATTTATATTTTGTCTCATTAATTTAATACATTGTTTAAGTAGGAGACATATTTTCATGCCAAAATATTCTAATAAAATCGAAAAACAATAAAAATAGAGGTAGAACGCATGTTTATGCCCGAGTTATAATAAATGTCAATACGTAGTCGAAATTTAAAAACGGAAAGATAAAGGACATATATGAACGCTTTCGACCTTATATTAGGCCATCTTCAGTATCTAATAATTAAAAAATATTTACGAACAATAACGATTCGTCTACGTGTATTATCTTATTTATTGATATATCTATTTGTAACGTCAATGCTCGTTATTAAACAATAGTTTTTTAATCTTAATATGCAATTATTATTGATGTTAATCCGAAAGGATAAAAATTTTTCGTATCCAAAAGCAATCGTCTTTTTATTACAAAAATTCAGTCCAAATGTTCCTATTTAGTTGTTAGATTGAAACACAGAATTTTCAGATTCTAGTAATTATAATATTTTTTGCTTAATTAACTGTTTTCAATTCAGACAGCTTATTTTGTATACCACATCACATTCCATTTTTTCTAATATATCCTTATCTATTTTTATGAAATGATTTAAATTATTAATAGGTTTATTAGATAATACATTATAATCTAATTCCACATAATTAAATATATAAACGTTTCGGCCTTACATTAGGTCATCTTCAGTATCTAATAATTAAAAAATATTTATGACAACGATTTCGTCTACATGTATTGTCTTATGACATGTCTTGTTCACCTGTCCTAGCGAATTTAGTAATTCAAGATTTGAAAGAGAAAATCTTTTCTAACATTAATATTAACATTCCAATTTAGTATCGATATGTGGATGATATTTTATTAGCAGTTCCGAATCAGATTAATGAGATATTAAATAGATTCAATTCTTACCATAATAGATTGAGATTTACAGTGGAACATGGCGATGACAAATCTATTAATTTCCTCGATGTTAAAGTAACATTAGAAGATAGCTATATAGAATTTGACATATATAAAAAAAAACTTACGAACTCAAGAAGATATTTAAGCTATAAATCGAACCAATGCAACACGAAAGAGGAGTAATAATCGATCAGCTTGATAGAATTCTGTTTCTCTCACATCCGAAATATCACCAAAAAAATATTGAATTCATGATAAATGTTCTGTTAATTAATGATTATCTTCTTAACATAATTTTTTCTATAATTAATCAGAGACTTAAAAAATTAGCAAGTAGAAAGAATTTATATAATAACAATATTGGTAACAACGATGATTCCATCGATCACGATAGAAAAAAATTGTTCACTATACCATATATGAACACAATCTCAGATTAATTTAAGACTAGGAAAAAAATAATTTTAAAATAACGTATAAATCTATTAATAATTTAAATCGTTTCATAAAAGTAGATAAGGATAGATTAGAAAAAATGGAACGATGTGATGTGGTATACAAAATAAGCTGTCTGAATTGCGACTCCTCTTGTGTTGATCAAATAAAAAGGAAAGTAAAAACGCGAATCAAAGAACATAAAGCGAATATAAAAAAATCAAAAGATTCCTTTACTATTTTATCACAGCATCAGATAGAAGGGAGGTCACAAAATTTGGATAACGTTCAGGTGTTAGACATAGAACCACGTTTCCAAAAAAAAATCATGTCGGAAATGATACTTATCAAAAAACAAATCGATGATCTCAATGTGCAGAGTGAAAAAATTACTAGGAACATACTTTCCTGTGCTGAACACCCGCTCTAACCCGCCTATATAAATCCTATATAAATCCCTATATAAATCCCTATATAAATCCTTTTTGCTCTCTCCTTGATACATGTTAGATATATATATTATATATAGCTGTGTATCATGATAAGAATTTGACAAAACATTGTGACGTATTTTATTATAACAAGTCATCCACTCTCGATATCTTTTCACACAATTGATTGTAACACAGGTACGAAGTTTTTTATATTTATAATTCAAACACGATTTGAAAATAGTTAATTAATCAAAGAATATTGTAATTACTACTGGAAATTCTGCGTTTCAATGTAACAACTAAATAGGAACATTTGGACTACCTGAATTTTTGTAATAAAAAGACAATTGTTTTTGAATACGAAAAATTTTTATTTTTTTTCGGACTAACATCAATAACTTGCATATTAAGAATAAAAAACTATTGATTAATAACGAACATGACGTTACAAGTAGACTGTCATAAGATAATACACGTAAACGAATCGTTGTTCGTAAATATTTTTCAATTATTAGATACTGAAGATGACCTAATGTAAGGCCGAAACGTTTATATATTTATATATTTAATTATGTAGAATTAGATTATAATGTATTATAATCAAATATAAGCATTCGCTAACAATCTAGCGTTCATGGTGTATGCCCTTTAGCTTTTCGTTTATATATATATATATATATATACTTTTGACACACCCTGTATATATATATATATATATATTATTAATTAAAGTT
>NW_012130075.1:6351024-6354386 GCF_000143395.1 Atta cephalotes
TTAGTTTTGTTACGTTGAAATGTGAACCTCCAATACTCATGTAGCGTAATGAACGCATTGCAGACTTTTGTACAACCAATCATAAATCGTTATTTTATAAAGGTTACAATCACATTAAGACTAATTTCATAAATTTTAACATTTTTAATCATTATTTTCAAGAGAAATGCATTTAATTCTGTACAATATTACATGATAAAAAATGAATGATAAATACAATATTTAAACGTCATTTGAATTTGTTGTTGATTTCGCTTACGTTCATTGCGCTCCACGAAGATGAAGGGATTCGGAATCACGTAACGAATGGAACGCTCGTAATTGGTTTTGCTCTCGTTCCGCTATTCCGCTGTATGGTATTGCCTAACGCTCAATGGCCGACCTATCGAATCGTGCACAGACATCAACATATCTCAGGAGCATCACAATATAAGAAATATACTGCGATCATACCTTCCAGCAAATTATCATTAAAATATTTTCCTTCTTACATAATTATTATTTCTTTAATAATAGTAATTAAACATCATATGATAAACACCATATAAGTAAATGCATTTTAGTGAATGTAATGTACTTTTATTATAAAATTTATTATTTTAATATTTTTATAATACATTTGGTTTCTTTCAAAGAACTGCTGATCACGTTTTTGTACTACAAAATAATATAAAATTGTAATATAAAATTTTATTTTATCACGTCATATATTTGATCATTTTCTTGTATTATTTTTTAGTGGAATAAACCTGAATGCATTTAAAAAACGCATTAATAATAGAACTTCAAAGATAACATCAAAAGTTATTGTTTATATTATCATATTAAATAATATCATATTAAATATTATCAATTATATTACAAATATATATAAAGACGCTCCTCATCTTCAATTTCAATGAAATTATGGATTTGCTTAAAACGAAAGAATCTGGCAGTTAAATATTATGCCTAATTCCGCGAAGTGAGATACTTTGATCAAAAAGTTCCCGGAATTACCAGCAGGTGATGCTCTGAGTCAACTGATTTGAGTTCTGTTTTTTTGGTTAGGTTGCCACATCTATCATTGACATTCCCAAATTTTCATCATAACTTGACATTTGTAAAAGTTACGCCATCTTGAGTACATCTACCTCTGCACGTATTTTTGATTTTTTACACTTTTAAAAATGCAGTTGAATTTGCAACAACGAGTTTGTATTAAATTTTGCGTTAAAAATGGATTCAATGGTGTGAAAACCTTGGAAATGTTGGGAAATGTTGTTTCGGCAGTGATACTTTAAAGAAAACAGCCGTTTATGAGTGGCATGAAAAAACCATTACGAGAAACGCGTTTTAACAGCCGAAAGGAGGTAATGAAAAAATCGAAGACGGCTCTGATGACTATACCGACAATAGAGTTCCAGAAATGTTTCGAGAGCTGGATCAAGCGCTGGCATAAGTGCGTTGCAGTCGATGGTACTTTCAAGTACTTTCAAGGGGACAATATCACTTTTGATGAATAAAACTTGTATTTTGAATTTTCTGAATGAATTCCGGGAACTTTTTGATCAAAATAGTATAATCATTAAAGTTGACGACTATTTAGGTTAGAAAATCTGCCATATCCATGAAACACTGCGATGCGAGCATATGCTGCAGTCACATAATATCGCGTCGAATGAGCATAATTTCATTGAAATTGAAGGTGAGGAGCTTTTCTGGATAATTACCTAATAATTTATAATATCTCACGTTGTTATTCTGCTAGTTTTATTACGTTGAAACGTGAATCCCCAATACCCACGTAGCGTAATGAGTGCATCGTAAACTTCGCGCAATCAATCATAAATCATTATTTCATAAAAGTTATAATGAAATTATACATGAAGACTAATTTCATAAATTTTAATATCTTTAATCATTATTTTCAATGAGAAATGCATTTTATTCTACTTAAATACATGATAATAAAAAATAACAAATACAATATTAAAACGTCATTTATGAACTTGCTGTTTCCGCTCATTGCGCTCCATGGAGATGAAAGGATTCGAAACCGCATAACGAAAATTGCGAAATTCTCATGATTCTGCTCTCGTTTCGCTATTTCGCTGCATGGGTTTGCACTCTTAAGCGATAATGGAACTAATAAGCGAAAAAGTAGACAGCGCGCGCTTCAGGAATTGGCCCGAAATGTGCAACTAATTCCGAGTATTTAGATCATGCGCAAAAACATAATGAACTCGGGGATATTAGTCTTAACTCAGGCCTATACAGGATGTCCCACATAACTGTGATCATGATTTTTTTCTGCACTTCTGATGATCTAAAAATTATTTTGAATAAAAATTAGTCAGTCCTCAATCGACTACAAATTGCAATATTAAAAATTTGTAAAATATTCTTTTAAAAAAAAAAGTCGAGGTCACCCTAGTTTTTTTAAATGGCACTATTCTCTGTTCAATGTGAGAATGAACTCGGTTTACGCATAATAGGCAATATAACGCTATGAAGACCTATGCAAAACGAACGAGTTTTCATCCCATGATCATTCTCTCGTTGAACGGAGTATAGGTATTTTTTACTTCATAATATTGTAAGTAATATCAAGACGAGTTCAATGACCTGCTATATTATGATTTTAAGATGACCTTACAGTCAGACGCATGGAATCAATGAACGGAAACGTTTTCTTAAAAAATTATTTTGTACTAAATTTTATATAAACATATTCTACAGTAAAAAAAGATTTTTGTACTAGCAGCATCAATTTTCTCATTATAGAAATACATTTTCGATAAACTGAGATTGAACTATGATTTGCTCTAATGACAAACTAAGAAAGAACACAATAAATAAATACAGTTGTGACAATGAACTATGCTACAAGTACTACAATTTATGTCGACATTTTTTCTATGTACATACTAAATACATACACATATGTAATAAATTGGGAATATCACAAATTCAGAAATAGTTACGTCGGTTCCTCAATTTATCTACATTTTTTCTATTGAACAATGAAAAATGTAAAGTTTAATACAAAATAATTTTTCACGAAAATGTTTCCGTTCATTGATCCCACACATGTAACTTTAGATCATCTCAAGGTCATAGTATAGCAGGTCATTGAATTCATCTTGACATCAGTTACAATATTATGAAGTAAAAAACGTAATTTAAAAAAATTAAGGTGACTAACTTTTTTTCTAAAAAGGAATATTTTGCAAATTTTTAATATTACAATTTGTAGTTGAAAACTGACCAATTTTTATTCAAAATAATTTTTGTCAAATCATCCAAAATGTCAGAAAAATCGTGGAGTAACAACATTATATCGTAATATATTATTTCATTGTTTTATATATATATATATA
>NW_012130075.1:6355146-6371189 GCF_000143395.1 Atta cephalotes
CCTCCCTCCCTCCTCCTCCCTCCTCCTCCCTCCCTCCTCTCTCCTCCTCTCTCTCTCTCTCTCTCACTCTCTCTCTCTCTCTTTCTAACGATGTCAAATCAAGCTGCAAAGTAGACTGTAAATTTGAATGGGAAAAATTGTGTTATCTGTTTAACAAATTTAACTAAAATATAATATACGATACAATGAATGATATCTATTGCTGTATAACGAATAAAAACTGAATAAAAATTTGGAAAAATTGGTCGGAGAAGGCCGGTGACACAAGTAAATCAGCGTAATTTATCAATGGGCAGCGCCATTTAGGTGACGGAATTAATTAAGTAGATCGAGTCGGTAATTAAGTGCTCGGTATTATCGATTATTATATGATAATAAATATAAAATGGATGCCAAAAAACAGTAGGATCTATCACTTGTCGGCAGTGCAAGAAAGACATAAAAAGAAGCACATAAATGTGTGGTGATAAGCTGTTCCCAGCTGCATAAAACTGCGCAAAGTGTATAATCAGTCAAATGAATTAATACCTTAAAGGGAAGAAAACGGAAAAGTGTTGGTTGTAGTAGGCAGAAGTAGTATACAGATAGGAAGGTATCAAACTGTGAAGACAAATATCAGAAAGCACCGTAGAGAGTAAAGTTGAAGTCATACATAAAATAAATGAAGGATTGTAGCTTCTAGTATTGTAATTGATTGAAATAGGAAGATAAAAAAATGAAGGATGAGATGATAAATAAAATCTTACTTAAAAGAGCAATACAGAAAGCCTGCATGGAACAAGAAATGGATAAATTAAGAATAGAGATACAAACATGGAAAGAGGCTGAATTAGAATAGATTATAAATATTATAGTACCATAAAAAAGGAAAAAGAAATTGATATGCTGTCAATAATGGAAACAAATATGCAGAAGACTGAGAAAAAGAAAAGTTATAGTGAAGCGGTAATAAATAAGAGCAGGAAACAGTAATTATTATTAAGCCATTGAAAGAAAGTGGAGTAAACTCTAGTGAGATGACAAAGAGAGAGATTAAAAATACAACTGATATTTCTAAGTTGGGAGTAGGAATCATAAAAATTAAGAAAGCAACTAGAGGAGCAATTGTGGAGAATGTGAAAATAAAAATTGAACTGAAATTTTGAAGGAAAAAGTAACAAATGATCTGGGTAAAAAATATGTTATACAAGATCCAAAAAAGAAAAAATTGAAAATGAAGATCTTTGATATTGAAAAGAAAGATGAGAAGAAACAAGAATTCAAAAAAAATTGAGAAACAGAATAGACTTATGAGGAATAATATACAAGGGAAGATTATGCATAAATTGATGTATGGAAAATCTCAACAACGATCATAGCAGAGATAAATGCCAAGACATATGAAATGATGCTGGAAGAAGGAAAAGTGAAAATTGATTGGAATATATAAAGTTCAGAATTATATAGGAATCTTAAAGTGTTTTAAATGTTGCAGCTATTATCTTACACTTTGCGAAAGATTGTAAAAAAATATAACTTATGGAAATTGTGCAGGAAAACATGTGACTAAAAAATGTAAGAGTGAAATAAAAAAAATGTGATGAAATGAACTGCGAAAAAAATCAAAAGTTTTAAAATATAAATTCAAATCATTTATCATTTGATATGAATTGTCCATATTAAAAAAGAATTTGAAAAACAGAGGAATAGAATTTATAGTAGTTTCATAGCAAATAGTATCAAGAAAGAAAAATGCTAAAATGATTTGTTTAAACGCACAAGGATTTATAAAACATAAAGATGAAATAGAAAATGTACTTTTAGAAAAATTCGTTTCGAGTATAATGGGATTTACAGAAACACATGTAACAAATATGATCAAAGATCATGAATTAGAGATTAAGGGATATATATGTATGAGAGGAGATTCAGAATCTAATAAAACAAGAGTCTCTTATTGTATGTAGAAAGTATAATCAAGTTTAAAGTAATAACAATAAATATATGATAGTAATTGGTGATCAATAACAATAAAAATTAGTGATAAGAATTATAAAGGAACATTAATGTTAATTTATCATTTGCCTAGTAATAGTGATGCGAATTTTATAGAATTTCTAGAAAAAATATGTAATAATGATTTGCTGAATGATGGAGTTATATTAATGGGTGATTTTAATATAGACATGAAAATTAAAAATTACTGTCAGAATAAGTTAATATGAGTAATGAATTCAATAGGTTTAAAACAATTGATAAATGAACCAACGAAAATAAATACTTCACGAGACAATAATTGATTTAGTTTTTACTAACGAAGAAATAGAGATAACAATTGAGCATGAGTCAAAAATAACAAACTATTCAGTGATTGTCTTGTGTTGGAGTGTAAGTGCGAAAAAGAGTGAGAATAGATTGTATGTAATAATTATAAGAAGATGGAAAAATTTATGAGAATGATTGATTGTAAAGTAAATATTGTCGAAGGTAATAATGTTAATGATCTGGCGAATTTAATTATAAATGCGATCGTAAAGTGTCTTGAAGTTACGCCTAGAAAGAAAATTGCATTGCGAAATAAGAGGTAAGCAATGGTTTTCCGAGATGATCCGTCAAATGGTAAATCTAAAAGATGAGGCCTATACTAGAATAGGCAAGAGTAATGATGATTTGGGAACTATTTCATCAACTGAGAAACAAAGTAATTGATGAAAAAAGGCCAAGAGAATTTATTTATTAGAATTTAGATTAGATAAAAATAAAAAAAATCCTAGATAAATGTGGAGGTCGCTTCGAGAGCTGCTGAAAGGCAGTAGAGATGATATATAGGGATTCTGTATGGAGACACTTTGTATAGTAACATACATATGAGAAATATTTTTAATAGATATATTTTGTAGATAGCACATCGGGAACTTTAGAAAATACATTGGAATTAATAATAGATAAATATACTGAAAGTAAATTTGAAGTTTTTACTATAATTAAGTAAGCAAATTAAATTGAATAGTTAATAGATTAGGAAACAAAAGTGATACAGAAGAAGGAATATGTTGAGATAATGAAAAGGGTGATAATGATTGCAGGTATCTTTAGAGGAAGGAATATTCCGAAATGAGTGGAAAGCTATTGTAATTCCAAAAATACAAAGAACAAAAAAATAGAAGAATTTCGACTTATAAATAAGTTACCGATTTATGAGAAGGTACTAGAAATAACAGTTCAATTAATTAATTATTTGGAGGATAATTATTAGAAGAATGCCAATCAGGGTTTAAAGCAAGACACTCATATAAAACTATGTACTGTCCTTCAATAGGTTATATCAAGTTAGAAAAAAAGTATTGATGAAAGAAAGATAATAGAAAAGAAGTATTGGTGAAAGAAAGATGATATTTTTACATTTAAAAAGGGCGTTTGAATAGTAAACAGAAATATTTTGTTAAAGAAAATGGAAAGGGGATAAGGGATAACAGGGATAGTTGATTTAAAAGTTACTTAGAAAACAGAACTCAGAGAGTTAAATTTAATGGAAGTTTGTCAGGATCTACTACTGTGACGCTGGGAGTTTCACAAGGATCAATATTAGGACAGTTATTATTTTTACTCTAATAAATGACTTGACGAGAGTTGTTTGTGACAATTATGAAATTAGATTATTCGCAGATGATGCACTAATATATACAATAGGCCATACAATAAATGATAATCTTAATATACAGATGCAAAAAATTGAGAAATGGTTGAAAAATAATAGACTGAAATTAAATGTGAATAAAAGTTATTCTAGTCAGAAGTATTAGGAAAAAAATATCGGAAAGCAATATAAAAGTAAAATTAGAAAATATAGCATTAGAAGTGATTAGTGAAATTAAACACTTGGTGTTATTATAGATAGAAATTTAAATTTTGCAGCACATGTTAACTATCTGGAGAAAAAGATAGGATCGAGATTGGGGCATCGAAATAGTATGAATTTGACATCATGAGGTATGTTGTATACAAAACGATAATTGCTTTGTATACAATAATGCATTGTTTGTATTGTTCGTCTATATTACTGACAAGGGAAGTGTTATAACTGTCCGAAATCGATTTGATTCTCCATGAAATATGCAAAACTAAATATGAAAATCTAAGAGACACGTATTTTTTTATACATGCTTATGTTTAAGGAGTGAAATACTCCTTTAAAAAAAAATACTCCTTTGAAAAAAGATATTTTTCTTTCGAACTGAATATCGTCGGAAGTATAAAGATAGAAAAAAATTTTTTAAACAAAAGTTGTATGGTTTCAAGAGTATTTTATAATTCTAATTGCACGTTAGAAAATATTTAAACAATAGGCCGAATTCAGCAGAAATGTCAGTTTCCAGACATTGTACTTCATTAAAAAATGACTAAAAAAAACGAGATTCAAATTTTACAATGTGAGAAAAAAATTGATTGCAGTTGAGGAGGATAAATAAAAGCGATGTAACAGTTAACAAAAAGAAAACAATTCGATTCAAAGAGAAAGAAACGTACTTAAAATAATTTCTTACGAAAATGTAACTATGTAATGTTATGAATAATAAATTTTAATTTTTATATATATTCGTTTACTTTGTAAAAATTTTTATTTTTTGTTTAACAAAATACCTTCACCACTCATAATTTTCTTAAATTTTCAATTTTCTTTTTACCAAATTAAAGACTATTTTTTTACAAATTCAACCATGTGTAATAAAGTTACATTACGACATTTTTCATTTTCGAGAATTAATCATTAATACTTCCATATATGCTCATATACATATGAACATAAGTGTTGTTGGATATACAATAAGATATGAAAAGATGTCTTAAGTAAAATTTGTATAGTTTTTTACACGTGTGTATTTAGATTTTGTAAATACATATTTTTCAGATATATATATATATATATATATATATATACAACACATATTAATCCTGTTATTATTTGACATTTAATTTCTTCATGAATAAAAATTAAAAACAATTTTATTCCAAATCCATTCTTTTATAATAAAATTATTATATAAGACTGGTATCTTTAAAAAATAAATTTTTAAAAAATTATTGCATTTAAAATTACATTGAATTGTTAGAAAATGTCATGTCTGAAGAATTCGTCACGTGTAAAAAACTCTACAAATTTTACTTAAAATATCTTTTCATATATTTCTTGTTGTTCCGATTGGAACATCTGAACTGGAAACATCTGAAGATCTATCTGTGGCTCGGGAAGTATAATAGTTGAAAAAAGAAATTATATTCCAAATAATTTATAAATTAAGTATAAAGTAATAAAAATAGAATTAAAGTATATACTTATACAAAGTAACTTATACAAAGTAAATAAAGTGTACAAAGTAAACAAACATACGTATGTAAAAATTAAAATTTATTATTAATAACATTACATAGTTACATTTTTCGTAAGAAATTATTTTAAAAGTTCGTTTCTTTGAATCGAATTGTTTTCTTTTTGTTAACTGTTCCATCGCTTTTATTTATCCTCTTCAACTGCAACCAATTTTTTTCTCACGTTGTAAATCTTTTTTGAATCTCGCTTTCTTTGGCCATTTTTTAATGAGATACAACGTCCGGAAACTGACATTTCTGCTGAACTCGGCCTATCGTTTAAATATTCATTTTCTAACGTGCAATTAGAATTATTATTATTATTATTGACATCGATATCGAATTCTATAAATGAACCAGCAGCAATCAGATTAGACAATGGCGAAGATCTTGCATTCGAATGTAGACACAGAGTAAAAGGAGTGCATTGAGAAGGAGTTCATTGAGAAGCTATTTGGAAAAGACATGGATCGGCTGAAATTTATTGAAATGCTGCTTGGTCTTGATACAGCTGTAAATACCTAGTCTGTGACTTGACTGATCGAGGATATTATCGAACCGAAGTTTATGAAAAAAAATTTCCGTTCAATAGGAGAGCGATGTGGAAAGTACGCCATTCAGCGGATAATTTCGTAGTGCTCTTTACTGCTGAATGCGCTCATTGAGAATAAGTGATTAGATAATAACTGGGCGGTAATTTATGATATAAGTTTATGTATACATTCAAGTATAACAAATACACACAGTATAATACGTAGCAGTTTTACGTTCAGTCAGTGCAGTAGTTTTGTCATAATCACATCTGCAATTTGTTAAATTGTTTTACGATTCAAAGCCAAGTTTAATCTCTGAAAATGATTATCAATCCGCTTAAACTTATTAGTTCATCTATAAGTTCAATTTTATCTAATAAAAACAGTAACTAAAGCAGAAATAAAATTAAAAGAAAATATACAAAAATTATTGCTGGATAGCATTTTTCACTATAATCAATTGGAAGTAACAGAAGAAACCTATTTCGATTATCAAGAACCTTATAAACTATTGGGAGTACAAATTAGTTCGGTCCATTCAAAAATTTTTCAAAATAAAATAAATTCAAAACATTTCAAAAATTTTTCAAAACAAAATGAATGAACAGATCAATTAAAGTATTGTCCATCGCTGCCTACTACTTTTTCCCATCTCTCAGGCAATTTTCGAATTCCATCTCGAAAAAATGACTCGTCTTTGGAGGCGATCCAATTTTGGAGCCAATTTTCGATTTCTGCGAAAGAAGTGAACTTGCTGCATCCTTCGGAACAACCAGTAATCAGAAGGAGCAATGTCCGGAGAACACAACGGGTGCGGTAAAACATCTCATTTGAGCGTTTCCAAATATTTTTTTACGACTTTAGCAACATGAGACCGAGCGTTGTCATGAAGAAGAATAACTTTATCTTTGCTTTCGGCCATTGTTCTTACAATGCACGGCTCAAACGAATCAATTGTAGCCGCCTATACTGATCGTCTATAATGGAATCGCCAGGTTTTAGCAGCTCATAGTAAACAAAATCTTTTTGGTCCCACTAGATACAGAGCATGATCTTCGAACCATGAATGTTCGGCCGTGGTGTTGATGTTGAGGTCGATGACCGGGCTTAGCGTAGTATTTTTTCTTCTTGGGGTTGTCGTAGAATATCCACTTCTCATCTCCAGTCACAATCTGATGCAAAAAATCTTTTCTCTGTTGTCTTTGAATCAGTTGTTCGCAAGTGAAAAATCGCCTTTCAACGTCTCTCGGTTTCAGTTCATAAGGCACCCAATTTCCTTGTTTTTGAATCATTCCCATGGCTCTCAATCGTACAGAAACTTATTGAATTACCCCCAATGATTCTGCAAGCTCCTCTTACGTTTGACGCTAATCTTCTTCGAGTAATGCCTCTAATTCTTTGTTTTGGATTTTTTTTGGCTGTCCAGAACGAGGCTTGCCTTCAACGCTGAAATCTCCATCCTTGAAACGACGAAACCATTCTCTACATGATTTATCAGTTGGAGCAGTGTCACCATAAACTTCGACAAGCATTCGATAGGCTTCAGCCGTACTTTTCTTTCAATTAAAGCAGAAAATCAAAACCTTCTGCAAATGCTGCTTGATTAACACAAAATTTGACATTTCAAACACAGTAAAAATCAAGGTTTTTGTATGAAACTCAAAGCGATATAAACTGAACTATTATTAGTAGATGTTTAATCTCTCTGAAATCGCCAAAATCAGCTGTCACTATGAACCATTCACAGCTGGAACTATCTTTAGGGAAATGGATCGAACTAATTTGTACTCCCAATATATAATTCTGAAATTCTAATTGAAGATGATGAAGAAGCATGGAGTGAAGATAATGATACATCGTTAGGCTGTTGTCCAAATTTAATTTGGACACAATTTCCGTCTGTGTATTTAGCTGGATGCTCTAACATTAGTCATTTCAACTAAAATTAATTTTATTATGTAAAATTTTTAAAAACCTATTCATAGTCATAATATTAAAATTAATTACATCAGTTAGATAACCTTACTTTGTATTTAGTAACGATATTAAAATTTTAAATAAAGAATAAGGATATAATAAAAGATTAATTTCGGAAGCTATACATATAAAAAAATAATGGACAGAATCTACAAAATAATATGGAATTGTTGAATCTGATTTATTTAAGAATAATGATGTTTCTATGTTTTATAAATTATAAAAATTTGTATGGTTAATTTTTAAGTTGGTAATTCGGTTCATTATTTTATTAGTTGTAATTTTGTATCGTCGAATTTTATGTTACTATTTAATATTAAGACTTATAAACAATGAGAATTCGAAGTATCCTCTCACATATTCTCAAGACATAGTTATAATCACATCGCGTTTATAATGGATCGTTGTTATGCTGAATACAAAGTAAGTTATCTAACTGATAATTAATTTTAATGAATGACTATGAATAATTTTTTTAAAATTTCATTTATAAAATTAATTTTAGTTTAAATGACTGAATTAATGTTTGGATATCCATCTAAGTACAACAGATGATTATGAAGTTTTTAAATTTGAACAATAGCCTAACGATGTTTCATTAACTGTATGTACCTAACTGTATGCGTCGTAACGAATTAATTTGATTCCGCAAATGTTATTGACACACTGAAGAAGATCGAATCTTATGATCGAAACGTCTGTAATAAAACGGTGATTGACATTTATATAATATTTGATTACATACCTACAACAGTATTGGCTCTCATTGGCATTATAACCTTTATTGATATTATTATATTTTCTAGCTTTAATTTTCGAAAATATTCTGATGTCTTCAATTGTTAAACTGTAAAACTGAGTACATAATCAAAACTATTCTTTTTCAATCGATAGCTAAATCGCGTAATCGCATCTGCGTTATTATATTTCTCAAATAATTCTTTATTATTTTTAGTTTTGAAAAAAATGATTCCGCAGTTGCCACAGACATTGGCACAGTTAATAATATCTGTAATGCTATTGCTAAATTTGAAAAGATTTCCAGAAAACCACTTTTAGCTAATTCATTTAAAATATCAAGTATAATATCAAGTATAATATTTCAAGTATATATTTATATTTATAAGTATATTTATATTTACAAGAGTAGCGTTGCTTATTAAAATTTTGCGCACCTCCAAATTTTGCCCTACGCTGGTACGTACCTTAGTGCCTCTAAGAACAAAAGATCTCAAAGAAGAGATCCTCCAGTAAGAAAGGGCTCGTGCATTTGACATATATGTGTATGACTAAGGGTAACAACGGTGAATAGTCATGCGCAGACGTGAATTCTCGCGTAGCCTCGATCCATAATTTTGTTGGTGGACCCTCCCACGCATTTCCAAAGGACTCCCATTCCTTGTGCAGGAATGGGCCAAACTCATTCTTTTTTTCCCTATCTTTTCTCATTGTGAGCAATGCAACCGAAAGAAGTTTGCGAATGCGTGAAATCGATCAGCGTGAAAAATGACTAAGAAAAACAATTGATATTTTGGATGATTCAATACTGTTCCCTAAACTTAAATCTTAAGCCATAATTAATAATTGACAAATCACAAAAAAAACAATGGTCAATTTTTTATGGCTTAAGACTTAAAGCTTAGATAATGTATTGTAGCCTCTAAAAAAAGAAATCTATATACAACATAAGAAAATTACAAATAGAACGCAGAGGTCATAATATTATCGTCTTATTTATCTCATTTATAAATTCACTTATATAAATAAAGTTATGATGACATTCTATAATACCATGACTCTGTGTTCTACCTGGATATATGTAAGTTCTGCTAATTAATTGTGTGGCGATTCTCATGTCTCAAGTTTGTCGAAAAACGTCGCTCTACTGCGATGGCGATAATGCTATGAAGAGACCTTGAATATCACGAGCCGTTGTTCTGTTAAGCTCACGTATGTGATGCATTGATGCGCACAATATATAATAACGGTAGCCAATCTGACAACGATTAGGAGAACTGTTGTGACAAATGAATTAGCGAGAACTACGAGAGAAATGCATTGGACTCTCATACGTCTGAATGCAAAGCACGCTGGTAGCGTATCACTCACGTGCGATCGCTTACGCACAGATACTAAGGAGGAGAAAGATGAGGAAGTTGAGAAGGCAAACAACCGCGAAAAAAAGTGTCGACGAGGTTCGCACGTGATCGCCATATCCCAGGAATGCGCGAGTCTTGCGCGTCCAAGCGCGAAATCATCAAACGGCGCGAAAGACGTTAGAATCGCATCGCGCCACGCTGCGCCGATACCTTCTCTCTCCGAGCTCTATTAATATCTGCGCCTCGGTGTCGACGTCGCGCCTCCGGAACGCGCTCCGGCGACAGAGGCGGGAGAAGGAAATAGACGAAGAGCTTACCACTTTTCTCGCTCGTAGTGATTTCCTCTTAATCGCGCAAGAAATATCGTTTGACAGCCACCCCGGGTATCTGTGATCTCTAATGTAAAATCTTCGATTTTGGTCAGGGCAAATGATGATTACGGGGACTTCCCTCTTTTTTTTGGATATATCCTCAGCCTCGTGTATTAGATTTGCGGTGTTACGAGTTTTCAAGCGGCGACAGCTACAACGAATGTACACTTGCTAGAAGGGCAATATTCAGAATATATCACGGGAGAATGAGTCTTATGAAACTATACTCTGCGAGGGGCACGGCGTGACCGATGTAATACGACGTACTAGGGCTCCCTCGATCGAGTCGCGACTGATATCATTTCCAGCGGGGGACTATACGGTCGGCGGCCAGAACCCCACCAGGGGGTCTTCGTGCAACCCCCACGCGGCGTCATAGTAGTAGTCGTGTATGTCGTCGTCGTCGTCGTCGTCATCGCCGTCGTTGCCGTCGTCGTCGTCGCCGTCGTCGTTGTCGTCGTATGCTCTGTTAGTCTCTCGACCCCCCGCCGCACGCATACACACATATATGTATAGCGTTTCATGGGGAGAGCATCGTTCTCTCTCTCTCTCTCTCTCTCTCTCTCACGCGCGCGCACGCGCTCTCCTTCTCCTTCTTTCCCTGTCTTTTCTCCCTTCCTTTCACTCTCATTTTCTCTCTCTTCCCCTTGAATTTTCTCTCTTTTTCTCTCTTTCGACCGAGCCCCGATACGTTTCACTTGCACACGCTCTTTCCCTCTTGTACAGCCCCCTTCGTTTCACTATGCGTCACTAATGCCTTACCAACGCCCGACGCGTCGTGGCACCCAGCGATTTCTAACCACCCTGAATCCTTGCCTTGAAAGGGGTTGTTTCTCATCAACAACAACAATATTCGTTTCTTTTCAATTTTTCTGTTTATAATTTTTTTCACTTCATGTGCATTTTAGAGATAATTGTAATCTGCGTCCCAATGATATCGATAATTATCAACGTTTTTACGTAGCATTAAACATAGAAGTGACATAAATCGAAGAACACAAAACGCGTGGGCCTTGGAATGCATATAAATACCTCCTCACATAAAATGTCTCATGTTAAGTGTTCTTCTACTTAGAGCAATTTTAAATCAACTTCCTTTTGGAAGACAATATAAAGATGTATAGGGTACATAAAAGTCAACGTAATTAAATATAAATGTAAGAATTATAATATGATATATTAAATGTATAAGAAAATTTTATAAATAACACATTATAAAACACATTACATTACATTACATGTTTCAACTCTTGGATTGAGCCATCCTCAGATAATACAAAATTTACAACCTTAAAATTCATTTCCATTGCCATAGAAAAATTGTGATGAAAGTTTTCCAATTTATATAGCGATATTGATGAATGCTTCACGGGGACCATGAATTACTTGCAAGTGATTTACTGACCAATTGTTCGGAATTTCATGATATTCTAATTAAAGAAATATATTTGTTAATTAATAAATAAAAATAAAAAAATAAGAATCTAAATAAAATAAAAATTTGTTAAAATATCATTAATTTTTAATTCTGTAAAAATCAAGCAACATCATTTTCAATAACACTCATTAACATGATCGCAATTATCATTTCTTAAGAAGAAATACTTCGTCAAATTCATCATAAAATCGTGTAAAATATAAGAGGTAGTATACTAATTAGATGGTAATAATACGTGTAATACAGTCACTATATTAAAACTTGATAATTTATACAGATCGAATCTTCCAGAAAAAATTTTTTGAAAAATATATCAACGATAAAGCCGACTGTCACTATTTGAGAGGCAATTAATAGATTGACAAAACGACTAGATAAGAACACTCAAATTTTGTAATGGATGTATACGCTTTCAAAAAATTCTTTCTGGAAGATTTGATATACAAATTATCAAGTTTTGATGTAATGACTGTGTATTACGTATTATTATTATTATTATCTGACTGGTACTCCTATATTTTACACGATTTTATGATGTTTCTTATGATGATTTGACGAAGTATTTCTTCTTAAGAAATAATAATGCGATCATGTTGGTGAGTTGACTATTGATGTTGTTGCTTGATTTTTACAAAATTTAAAAGTACATGATATTTTAACAAATTTTTATTTTATTTAGATTTTTATTTTTTTATTTTTATTTATTAATTAACAAATATATTTCTTTAATTAGAATATCATGAATTCCGAACAATTGATCAGTAAATCCCTTGCAGTAATTCATGGTCTGCGAGGCATTCATCAATGTCGCTAATAAATTGGAAAACTTTCATCACAATTTTTCTATGACAATGGAAATGAATTTGAAGATTGTAAATTTTGTATTATCTGAAGATGACTCAATCCAAGAATCGAAACATATAATGTAATGTAATGTATTTTACAATGTGTTATTTATAGAATGAATTTTCTTATACATTATTTATTCATATTATTATATCTATATATTGTAGTATAATAAAGCTTCTTTAATACAAACTATAGTTTTTATTAATAATTATTAATAATTATTGTGCAATTTATTCTAATACTTCTTCAATTCTAGGCATAGATAAGGATTTACATACATTAATATTACAAATGTATAATAAAATGGAAGATTTTGTATTTATTTTTTAATTTAAAATATATTAATATCTATTAATTATTAATATCTCTCTTTTTTTGGTACTATTTACTCAATATGATTAATTTTTTTAGATAATTTTCGAAGAATATATATAGTTATAACTACCGTTTCATTAGGAATAAAAACCTAAATATTCAATTAACATCAGTAAAAAAATTAATGAATCAAAATAAATTTAGAATTTTTGGATATGTCAAATATGCAGCAATATTTTTTCTATTTAAAAATATTGATGATGTAAATGGTTTTCGAAAAACGTATATCACAAAATAGAAATGAATACAACAAATTTGTAAGTAAATTAGAGATATTTAAATGCAAGTTGTGTATAAAACAATAGAAATTATATTATCAATGTTTAATGTTTAAAGATACAGTATATATCTCGCATAGGCGGAAGGTCTGCTGAGGAAAATTTAATTCGTATATATCGAACTCTTTCTTCTTTCTTCTCCAATGAGGTTGCCAAACAATCGTCAATGGAAAGGATTATCATTTTAAAATTAGTAGTTTAAATTCTATAATGGGAATCTAATAACGGGAATTCAAGGTAAATATATTTATATTTAAAATAAATTCTAATTTATGTTTAAAATATATATTTAAATATATAGATATTATGAGGATTGTATGATAAATATCCGTGTTTGAAGACAGACAGGTGATCATACTAATGCAAGTTGGCATTATCATATACTATCTTTCAAATGACGCTATGCATAATTTCAAAGTGTGCGATAGTTATGATTTGGTAACAATTCGTAGTAAGCGTGTTTAGTGTTTTTCGATACAATGAAAAAAGAGCAATACAAGAGTTTTTTATAAAAATTTTTTACAAAAGTTTTTCCACAAATTTTTTTATTTTTTAACGTAATTTCTTTTTAGGAAAAAAATAAAAAGAGCAAATTTAAAAATAAAAAACGAATCACAGATCGATATTATTTTTTTCTATTGTATCGAAAAACACTATACACAATGGTAAAGCCAGCTTATATCAACAATGTCACCTGTCTTTAAACGAATATTTATCATATAACCGTCGCATATATTTAAATTTCTGTTAGGAATAATTTCGAGCCAACATCAATTCACAAATAAAGAGTTTGAAGACATCACAAAAGAATGGTTTCGCTTTCCAAGGACAAAGGCTTCATAGACAACAACAAAAAATATGAATCCGCAAGCCAGTTAGAGACTAGAAAATCTTTAAGTTTGTTATTTTCTTATTGTAATTCATATGATACTCGTATAATTCTTATAAAATTCTTGTTATGACTCTTTATTATATTACAACTACTATATTATATTATACAGGGTGAGTTTCTAAGACCGGCCATCCGAATAACTGTGGATGTTAAGTGACTGTGACCGGTCTTAAGTGATTCCCACTGTATTATACTTTTGTCTCATATTGTATGTTAATCTATGTAAATTTTTTTAATCATCAATGTGATAAATGAAGCTACTCTTTTTTTTAACAAACGTATTCAATATATCAATATAAAATTATTTTACTTTCATTTTCTTGTTCTAAAATCACTAATTATATAAACAGTCTACAACGTATTGTCCTTTTAATTATAAAACTGAATTTTTTAACTTTATTAATTAAATTAATAATTAAGTATTTTTTATAATAGAATTAAATATAACAAAGTTAATATGTATAAATTTAATACTTCTAATTCTTTCTGTAAAATTTTTTGTTCAAAAATTACATTCATTACTGCAAATTATTACATACATTATTATACTAAACACTATCATTCATATATATATATATATATATATATATATATATATATATTTTTTTTAATTATATATTTGTATTTTTATATTTACATCAGATTATATAAATAGTATAATGACAATACTATTAGGTATACAACTTTGCTTCCGCCGTTTTTTTTCCGAAATTCGAGACTTTATTGTAAAAAACTGATTATACATTTATGATTCAAAGTATTGTCCATCGCTGGCCACTACTTTCTCCCATCTTTCGGGTAGCGTACGAATCCCGCGTCGAAAAAATTGATCATCTTTTGAAGCTATCCACGAATCGATCCAAATTTTTACTTCTTCATAAGACCGAAAGTGCTGGTCAACCAGGCCGTGTGCCATTGATCGAAACAAGTGATAGTCAGAGGGAGCAACGTCTGGAGAACGGCGAGTGGGGTAGGACTTCCCATTTCAACGTTTCCAAGTATGTCTTGACCACTTTCGCAACATGGGGTCGAGCATTGTCATTCTGCAAAATCACTTTATCGTGTCTCTCGTTGTATTGCGGCCGTTTGTCTTTCAATGCTCGGCTCAAATGCATCAATTGCGTTCGATACCGATCGCCTGTGATTGTTTCAGTCGGTTTTAACAGTTCATAATACACTACGCCGAGCTGGTCCCACCAAATACAGAGCATGACCTTGGACGTCAAAATCACCGTTCTTGAAGCGTTGAAACCACTCACGACATGTTCTTTCACTAATAACGGCCTCACCATAAGTATTTGAGAGCATTCGATGAGCCTCAGCCGCAGATTTCTTCATATTGAAGCAAAAAATTAAAACCTCCCGCAAATGACGAGAATTTGGCTCGTAAACTGACATTTTCAATCGAGAATAACTTTATGATGCAGACATAAATCGATTAATGTTTCTATGGGGTTATGTTGACAGATGCCCAAGTTTATTGTATGACGTCTATGATCTATTTATTTCGACCACCACTTACCGCTAAAGCCATCTATAGGAAAACGGAAGCAAAGTTGTACACCTAATATAAATGGAATTTTTTATTTATATTTATATATGTAATTAGAATCATTTTTTTTATTAGTTATTAATTATAATTAGAACCTTAAAATCTTATGTGAAAATCAAAATTATTATATTTATAAAAAAGGTTGATATTTGAAAGTTTATGATGAATAAATTTGTTTAACAATCTGTAAAAATAAATTATTCAAGATTCTATTCCTTTGTATTTATTTCTTTACAAATAAGGATAAATATGGAAAGATGTTTGTGAACATATTTTGGACATAATTATAATATTTATATACACATATATATATATATATATATATATATATTT
>NW_012130075.1:6371551-6372543 GCF_000143395.1 Atta cephalotes
CTCTCTCTCTCTCTCTCTCTCTCTCTCTCTCTCTCTCTCCCTTTCCCCCTCCCCTCCTCTCTTCCTCCTTTTTTTTCTTGGTAAAGAAAGCAAGATAAGCTGTGTTCCAAAATTTACTGTCAGTACTGAAAATCTATAGTGCACATGACATAAACTATAGATTTCCAGTACTGGCAACAAATTTTGAAACACAGCCATATTTTTGTTTAAACACTATTTAAAACTAGAATACAGAATCGATTAATTCAGAAAGAATACAATAAAAATTTTAATATGAAGTAGTGCATAAATATTGCCATTTCGTGAAATGAGTTTGAGCATATTAGAATAAATTTGAAGGCACGTGTGTGTTGTCCCGCACTTTTCAAATTTTGTAATTATATTAATTGTGCTGTGTTGTGCTACGTTTGTGTCAAATTGTGCCACAAACCGCAGTTCAATAACATGAATTTTGTTGGCCTTCATCAATACCGTGAAATCTGTTAATCTGAGGAAACATTTCCATAAAAAAAAGTTGTCGTAGCACAATCTGGCACAAGAAAAAATCCAAAAATGTTAATTTTTTTTATTTGCCCCAATCTTTTTTTCAAAATCTTTTGTCGATATATTCTTAAGTTATAATCTCTATTTTTTATGCATGTGCCTCAGGTTTTGAGTAGCATAGTTCAGCACAACTCGCAGAATTCGATTATCTGTCACCGTTCGCAAATTATACGAGTTTGGAGTGATTCATTCCTAAATATTACTAAAGCTAGCAAAAATTTTTTTAACTTCATGTTATTGAGCTGCAGTTTGCGGCAAAATTTGGCATAAACGTAGCACAATCAAGAAAATTACAAAAATCCAAAAGTGCGAGGTCAAATTCATAAATATCCTGAAGGCATGCTCCTGTGTGTGTGTGTGTGTGTGTGTGTGTGTGTTTGTGTGTGCGTGCGTGCGTTCGTGCGTGCGTGCGTGCGTGCGTGCGTGCGTGCGTGCGTGCGTGCGTGCGT
>NW_012130075.1:6373447-6376984 GCF_000143395.1 Atta cephalotes
GTGTGTGTGTGTGTGTGTGTGTGTGTGTGTGTGTGTGTGTGTGTGTGTGTAAAAATATCAAAATGTCTCGAATAATTTTCTATTGTCAATTTCATATAAATAAGAAATGTATATTAATTGCTCATTGGATACTGATACAATTTTTATCATCTATTTTACATTGAATTTTCTATTAGAAGATATTCATATAAAATATCAAATAAGTTTCGAATGAATCTTTATTGTTAATTCCGTAGAGAATAACATAAAATATATATACTTAAATAATATTGATCAAACAAAAAAAAATCAGATATAAAATCCAATAGCAATTGCATAACTTAAAATATACTTGCGATAGGCTTTATAAATAGGGATATAATTTTATAAATATTTAATCGTTTCTTATATTTCTATCGAATTTTTTTATTGAAGATAGCAAATTTCATCCTAAATAAAACTCGTTATTTTAAGAACACGCATAACAATGCCTGTATGTTGTAACAATTAAATTAATATTAAGCATGTTTATAAAATTACGGGTAAAATTAAAGAAGCGATAATGTTACCCATTCAACTACATAAACTCTCTATTGCTGATATACAAACTGAAAAATCTCTTTAGTAGAGATTAAGCAAAATTTAATAGTGATATTATTATAATTTATAATTAATAAGTTTCTAAGGTTGTGTTCCAAAATTTAATACTAGTACTGAAAATCTATAGTACACGTGACGTAAACTATAGACTTTCGGTATTGGCAGTAAATTTTGAAACACAGTTTAAGTCAACAAAAATGAATTTGGCGTGCAGTTCAAATGACTATAAATATAATACACATATAAGATAAATCACTTATTATGGAATATCTTTCTTTGAAGGCTTGTAATTTATTTAATTTGTAAATTCAATTTCTATCTTCATGTCAAATTTATAGGAAATATGTTTAAGTTTCATCAGCAAAAGTTAGCAGTCGATAATAGCTGTATTTTGTTATATGTGAAATTTTTCATCAAAATAATGCCGATTTTGATTCAAAAAAAGAGTTCCTAATATACAAAGGTTTCTCTAAGGTGATATCTCATAACAGAAAACTAAGGAAAAAATAAAGATAATTTTTATACACGCTTTTATTACATAAAAGTAGGAACAACAAATTTAAATGTTATACATAATAATTATATAATTTTCGATGTGTGTGTACGTGAGTGTGTATGTGTGTAAAAAAATCAACAATAATAGAATCATTTAGCGTTTTTTACAATATTTACAATAAAATAAGATTCCTTATATTAAAACAATTAACAAATTATAAATGAGCTTTTAGGAATTAGCGCTGTATAATAATTGCGCGTTTATTTTGATTGATAAAAAACAATCCTCTAGAAATAATATATTTGTTGAACGTTCGGCTAACTTCTAGCCTTTCTTCATCAGCGAATGTATTATATTACATCCATAAAAATCTTCATTCCATGGTTACATTCCAACATTAAATTTCTCATAACCAGTTAATAAGCTGGATCAATGATATTTGACCTTAAATATAATAAATGAATATTAGAATCGAGAAATATTAAAAGACTTACAAGAATTGCTGTGGAGATTCACTTCAGAAGTACGTCAAATATAAATTAGTCCTAATACCATAGTTGTTGTAACGCAAATTCTTTTTTTCGTGAATTAAAATTTAAGACGAAACGATGATAATTAAATAAATATAATATATATTGTATAAGTCGATGTTTATGCTGCGGTATCAATCGTCGCAATGAAAATGTATTATTTTTAGTTAGATTTTTTAGTAGTCGGTCAAATAAAAAAATATGAAGAACTTAATCTTTGTTTAAGCTTTGTTTAAATTAAATTACTGTACTTTTGTTGCTTGATGTTTATGATTTCTGATATTAGTCTTTTATTCTAGTTACATTCTGTGTCTAATATTTGAATGTTATTTCAGTGTTCGGAAATTCTCGTTTTTAATTGTCTATATGTTTGTCCAACATAAGACGCATCATAATTATTATAAGAAATTTTATACACAATCTTCTTCTTTTTGCAATCTGCAGGAAGATCTTTTTGTGTTTTTATCATTGAACTGAGTTTGTTAAGGCTGAAAAATGAGAATTTAGTGTCGATATTTTTGATTATATTTTTAAATTTTTCGGAAATAGATTGTACATATAGAATTGTGAACCAGCTCGTTTCTCGCAAAAATGACATCAATAGAAATAAAACCAATCCTTCGGTTGTCACATAGGACACGTCACAATCATGATTTTGATTGGAATAACGTTCAAGGATGCGTTCAGGGAGACACTATTCGCGCTATGGACGCTATCAACGCTGTTCTTGGAGCCAATAGCACGATAGCGTTAGTAAGCTCCATGAACGATCCTAGCGTAACATTGGTAGCATTTAACCAGAGAGATATATTCGTCGAGGTTAAGTTAATGTAGAGGACTTCAATCAAATTTTTCCTTATAATTAAAATTTTTAAGGTTTTGTAAAGTATTTGTAACGTAAATTTTTTATTTTCTCGTAGTGAATAACAAAACGCAATCTCAATTGCAATCTCTATGATAGCTTGTCGCTAGGTCGAAGTGAACAATGTAAACTAGATAAAAAAATTAATAGTTGCATTAAGTAAATTAATCAGATAAAAGGAAGAACTCTTGAGCATCTGTTGTCGATTTCAGAATAAGAAGTATATCTATATCTAATAAGGATCTTAAGCATCAGTAACAGAATACCTTGCGTTAAACCGCAATAATAACTTTTTTCCGTATATGAGAATTAAAAATTGCCAATAACAAGATATCTTTGACTTTCATTTATAATGAAGTCAAATACACAAGTTGAACTTCGCAAACTTTAAAAAGTTAAAGATGATACACAAGCAAGACGTTCACTCCAACCTAGTGGCAAACCATCAGCCGAGATTAAAATTGAGATTGCATTCATTATGATAAAATCTGAAATTCACACATCATATGTATGTTTACTCTATGAAATTCTAAGAGAGAAAAGTTTGGTGCCACTCGAGAACAGAATCCTCTCAAACATTAATCTAACTTTGAAGAATGTTAAATGCTACCAATGCTACGTTAGGGTCGTTCATGGATCAATAAATGCTAACGCTACCAATACACTCGAAAAGAATAGCATTGATAGCGCACAGTTGTGATGCTATCATTAGTGACGTCATGATCGCATTTGTTAGCGCTATTTGCAAATCCGCGAAGAGTTTGTAGCGCTAAATAACGCGAATAGCGTCTCCCCGAATACACTCCTAATATTAGACACAGAACGTAATTACAATAAAAGACTAATATCAGAAATTATAAACATCAAGCAAACAAAAGAACGGTATTAATTTAAACAAAGACACTAAATTAGTAGACTACTCAAGTTCTTCATATTTTTTATTTGACCGACCATTAAACTTATAACTAAAAATAATACATTTTTATTGCGACGATTGACACCGCAGCATGAACATCAACTTATATACATATATATATATATATATATATATATATATATATATATATATA
>NW_012130075.1:6379921-6385907 GCF_000143395.1 Atta cephalotes
ATATATATATATATATATATATATATATATATATATATATATATTATATCTATTTAATTATCGTCGTTTCGTCTTAAGTTTTAATTTACGAGAAAAAGAATTTGCATTACAACAACTATTGTGTTAGGACTAATTTGATGTACTCCTAAGGTGAATCTCCACTGTAATTCTTGTAAGTCTTTTAATATTTCTCGACTCTAATATTCATTTAATATATTTAAGGTCAAATATAGTACGGTTAATCCTGACTATCCAGCTTATTAACTGGTTGGTGAGAAATTTAATATCGGAGTATAATCACAGAATGAAGATTTTTATGGATGTAATATAATACATTCGCTGATGAAGAAAGGTTAGAAATTAGCCCAAACATTCGACAAATATATTATTTATAAAGGATCGTTTTATATCAATCGAAATAAATGCGCAATTATTATAGCGCTGATTCCTAAAAGCACATTTATAATTTGTTAATAGAATCATCATTTAATATATCGTTCGATAGTATTCTTTAGGATATTAAAATGTTTAGGTCTCTCATGTTAGCTAGGAATATCCTGAGTATTTAATATATTATAACTTTCACGCCTTGCGACCTTATTTCATGATCATCAAATCATTTAATTTTTACAATTAAACAAATCATTATATTATGTATTTTCCTATCAATACGATCTTACTTTACTTACTGCATGCAGACTTTATTACAATATTTATTATTATATAATAAAACAGAGATTTGAAGATTTTAATCTCACTAAAATTTGACAACATCTAATTTCACAAATCTTTTTTTGCAACGGTTACACATGATCTAATAATGAATTTCCTACTAAACAGGTTTCATACTAACAATAAGAATAAAAAGTTCATGAAGGAATCAAACACATGCGCTTATTAGTTTAGCAGAAACCCCGCTATCTCTTATTAGGAGCCTATCCCATAATAGGCGACTTTACTTATGTACGTGGGTACATATGCAAATTAACATAAAATTATTCAAGTATTGAAAATCAAGCTTGAGCGTGATAAACCGTTATTTCTCATTTTCTATTGGTCGTATTGTCATATACACAATCCAATAAGATTTTTATAGCTTATATTATTAGGTGTACAACTTTGCTTCCGTTTTTTTTCCGAAATTCGAGACTTTATTGTAAAAAACAGATTATACATTTATGATTCAAAGTATTGTCCATCGCTGGCCACTATTTTCTCTCATCTTTCAGGTAGCGTACGAATCCCGCGTCGAAAAAACTGGTCATCTTTTGAGGCTATCCACGAATCGATCCAATTTTTTACTTCTTCATGAGACCGAAAGTGCTGGTCAACCAGGCCGTGTGCCATTGATCGAAACAAATGATAGTCAGAGGGAGCAACGTCTAGAGAATACGGCAAGTGGGGTAGGACTTCCCATTTCAACGTCTCCAAGTATGTCTTGGCCACTTTCGCAACATGGGGTCGAGCATAAAGTGATTTTGCAGCATTGTCATGCTGCAAAATCACTTTATCGTGTCTCTCGTTGTATTGCGGCCGTTTGTCTTTCAATGCTTGGCTCAAACACATCAATTGCGTTCGATACCGATCGCCTGTGATTGTTTCAGTCGGTTTTAACAGTAAATAATATACTACGCCGAGTTGGTCCCACTAAATACAGAGCATGACCTTGGACATCAAAATCACCGTTCTTGAAGCGTTGAAACCTCTCACGACACGTTCTTTCACTAATAGCGGCCTCACCATAAGTATTTGAGAGCATTCGACGAGCCTCAGCCGCAGATTTCTTCATATTGAAGCAAAAAATTAAAATCTCCCGCAAATGACGAGAATTTGGCTCGTAAACTGACATTTTCAATCGAGAATAACTTTATGATGCAAACACAAATCGACTAATGTTTCTATGGGGTTATGTTGACAGATGTCCAAGTTTATTGTATGACGTTTATGATCTATTTATTTCAATCACTTACCGCTAAAGCCATCTATAGGAAAACGGCGGAAGCAAAGTTGTACACCTAATAGATATTTTTAGACGAGGTGATTCAAAATAATCATTTGTCCTTAAAGAGCCATATTTTAAAACAATTTTTCCTTTGACAAGTCCGAAGTTTACCTTGTGAAAAAAATCGCTGAAATTATTCTACGTTTTGAATATTTCACCGAAATTGATGAAAATTTGCTACAATTTCACTGAAAGTGAATTTTTCAACATATTGAAAAGTTGCTGAAATTTCTCTGAAATTGAACTAAAATTTTGCTGAAAATTCTTTGAAATTTTTACTGAAATTTCTCTGAAATTTTGTTGAAAATTAAATTTATATATATATATATGTATATGTATATGTATATATATACACATACCGTATACCACATTTGGATTTTCAAGGCCTGGACATCAATCATAGATCAATTTTAATCTGAATTTAACTTATTTTTTATTTTTTACTAATTTTTAAAATTAAAAAAAGGTATAAAGTTAAAAAAAGATTAAGATTAATATATAACTGGGTTAAAAAAATTTTTAATGGAAAGTGCTGTTAGCCAGCTCAATTAAATCCATTCTTAACATGTAATTTTAATAAATTTTAAGGATAAAATTAAATGTAACGGTCTGTAGCACAAAAAGTTATATAAGGAAAAAATACAATTTCTTCCTTATATATAATTTCTTCCTTTATTAAATCAGAGAGAAACCTAAGCGAGGATATGCTAACCCAAAATCTGTAACGGCAAAGTTGCCGCATCCCCTAACAAGTGGATGTAAACAACATGTTATAGCTCTGATGATAATGTTCACTTTTCTGAGGATAATACGTTCACTTTTCAAGTTCACATTAGAGGACAGATAAAAAAATACTTAAATAAATAAATTCCTAATAAAATTATTTTTTATACACGTATTAAACCATTCATACATTTTTTAATTTTTGTATTTTATACATATATATATATATGTATTTTATACATATATGAATTAAATAGGTTATAATTATATGTATTATATGTATACTTACGTTTACTCAATTTTTCTTTTGCTGTAGCTAGCTGCTAGATTCTAAATGGAGTACTAACATTTGATATTGATGTGCATGCGTGTGTGCATGTACATATACAAGATGTCTGAAGCAAATATTAAGTTGTTCGAAAAATTCATTTCAAATTTTTAGCCGAAAATTGTATGTACATCTTCGATAAAAATAAAAGAAATTTAAATTTAGAGAAAGAGTTTTGAAGCTAGAAATTTTTACTTTCAAAGCTTACTATATTTTTTAAGTGAGTTTTGTAATTTTGACATACACAAAACTATGTTGAAAAAGTTGAAAAAAATGAAGAAATTTTTTTTTACTTTGTAGGTCTGCACAAATAAATTTGCCGAAAGTAAATTTGCGAAAATTTTCCACTATCTATTATAAAAATTTGAAGTTTTCGCTACAAAATTGTTTTTTATTAATATTCCTACAATTCTTTTATTTTTAATTAAATAAAAAGAAGCAATCTAATTTTGATTATTCATTGCTGCGACAACCCTTACAAAAATTTTTCATTGTTTTAAGATAGGGCCTGTTTTTAGCTCGTTTTTAGTCCATTCTTGCTCACAAGCATTCGCGGTGCATCGCGAGGAACGATAATGAGTATAAACGAGTATGCGTATGAGAATTTTTGAGGAAATTGCCCGTTTTCAATTACTCGTTTTTCCTTGGATGAACGAGGAACGTATATGCGAGTACGATCATGAATATTTTTGAATGAATTGTCCATTTTCAATACTCGTTTTTCCGCTGGAAGTATTTTTGAGTTGAGTTTTGATTGTCCGTTTTCAATGTACACTTTTCAGCTAGTAAGTGAGAACACGTTAATACGACCCTCTTTTAATAATCATTTATTTATCGCGTTTATTAATTATCACATCTATTTTATTATACATTAAATGATAAACAATACTTTATTTTAATATTTATATAATATTTTTTATAACTTTGAGTTAAAATTTGAAATGAATTTTCTGAACAACTTAATATTATTTAACAGACAATTAATTGCGGAAGCATGATATATAAGTGCAATGGAAAAAAGAAAAAAATGTTATATGAGTTTTCGTTAAAAATGCTTAAAAGCAAGATTCGGTAAAATAACTCTGATACGACTTATTTAAAATAAAAAATATAAAATAAGTTCCAGAAATTTATTTAAAATATACAATCGTAAGAGTCGGTAAAATCACTGATACGACTTATTTGAAATGAAAAAGATTCCAAAAACTTATTAAAAATATTAAATAAGGAATAAGTCACAAGAAATTATTTAAAATATAAAATAAGAAATAGGATTCGAAAATGCATTTATCTATTTAAAATATAGAATAACTTTTATTTAAAATATAAAAATAATTTGTCTTTTATTTTAAATAGGTTTTCAAAGGCTATTACTTATTTTAAATAAAAAAGATTTCGGAAACTTACTTAAAATATAAAGTAAGAAATATGTATTTTAAGTAAATGTTTCAAATATAATAATTAAATAAAAAATATTTTAATGATTTTGTTTATTTGAATATACAAATATGAGTTTCAAAATATAATGTTTCAGTTTTTTTTATAGCTACAGCCTATAATTGATACTTAATAGTATTAACTCTTCGCAAACCAGGTAGAAAATCAATATGGACTTATTTTAAATAATAAATATTAAATAACTTTTTTTTTATTTAAAATGTATATTTTAAATAAATCTTTTTGAAACAAGACCGAGCCCTGTTTAAAAGTTATAAACAGTTGTAATGGAACATGAAATAAAAAACAATAGATTTTACATTGCACAAAATATGGAAACGTATATTTCATGTATGGAAAGATCGAATGTATTTATCTCATGCGAATATAATATTAACATCTTATTATCTTTAAATGATTGAGTATCATCTCAATCTGTGTATAAATATATGATATTCGTCAGTTGTAAAACAACTGTACTCAAAAAGATATTATAGCCATTTCTAACGTCGTAAAATAGTAACGCCATCAAAATGTCAATGTTTTCACTCACATGCAAGAAAACCTGATCACTAAATTTTTTTCACAAATTTTTAATATACTTAAATAGCAATAATTTATTGAAAAATCATAATTTATTGAAAAATCGTAGCGAGATATTTAAAAAATCTTTTAAAGCTTAAAATTTCTCCTTTCGAAATCGGTAATAATATTTCAATCTAACTGATCTTTTATAGAGCGAACACAAATGGGAAACAATTCTTAAGAATGTCTACAGTAATATATTCGATACTGCACTACAAACATAAACAAATATTGTTATAAAATAATTATAATATAAGTATAAATTGTTATATATATTTTAATATGGAAATATGTTTCAGCAAAATAATACTTTACAATCTGATAGATCCGATATCTAATGCTGTCTTTCTGTTTATTAAATAATTATAATGTATCTGAAAATGTGTCAATGATCGTAATCCAAAACGTAATCCAAAACGAAATGAACTATATGTTATGTTCGCAACCATAATGAAATATCAAATTAATTATATATAGAAATATATATGATTTAATTTCTCTTCGAAACAAGAAAATAGTTTTCGATAAATTTTATTGTACCTATTCTATCGATTGCAAAATATTAGCTCTGTTTTCTATGGCTGAACCAGTGTACACTTTTGGAACTTAAAGTGAGATGGGTACATATGATATTTGCGAAAGCAAAAATCAAAGAAAGTTTTAGTGCAATGTAGTAATAAAAAATGTAGGAATAAAAAAGGATCTGTTATTGAATAGTATTTAAATTTAGTATTTAAATTTAGTATTTAAATTTAGTATTTAACTTGCATTCATTCTTTATTTTCTTGCTTCTAATGTCACAATTTTTAGCAATAGCGCAGCATTAAATGTTAGAATGATAATTTTTACATTTAAAAATAATTGAGAGAGAGAGAGAGAGAGAGAGAGAGAGAGAGAGAGAGAGAGAGTAT
>NW_012130075.1:6389979-6398628 GCF_000143395.1 Atta cephalotes
TATATTCCGTATATTTACATTCTAAACCTAATCCACTCTAAACCATAATGTCACGCTTAAATGGGCCTACCGTGAAGCGCGGAAATTCCTGGACCAAGCATAGCCAGGAGTACCTTGAGGGTTCTCGAAATCGGAGTCGCCGAGTCGAGGACGCATTATCCTCCATCACCTTCGTCGCCACCGGCTTCGCGGGCTCTACTTGCTGCTGACCGAGATGTGTTAGAGGTGATACCTCCTCTTTCTCCTTTATTTTCCTTTGAACTCCATCTTCTCCTCGATCCCCATCATCCGCGTTTTCGGATGTTCTGATGGAAAGAATTTTCCCCGACACTTCTCCGATAACACCCAATTCATCCATCATCTCAATTCCGTTTTCCTCCAGAAGAACTCTGTCTCTGACGAACTTCACAGACAGCGTGGAATTCCTAAATTCTACCGAGATTCTATTTCCGCTTCTAAGAGAGTGACTCATTTGAGTCACTCGTTAGACAATTCCTGCATCTACCGTATCTATTACCGAGGAGACTTTTACGATCGGTCCTCATTATTTCGATCCACATGAAATTCGGCATGGAATTACTGGCCAACCTCCCCGTTTCTGTATTCCGAGCCTAATTACTTATTGATTTCTTTGGATTAATGATATTTTGAAGTTAGCGATAGATTAAGTTTTATATATATATATATATACGAGGGCTGTTTGATAAGTACCCGTGTTTGACGACTGAAGGCGCCTCTGACTAAAAGTCTGTACACCATCGTGTAACGCCATTTTTTTGAACGACGTAAGTAAAAATTTCAGACCGGTTAGTTTAGTTTTTATAACAATTGAAAGTTGACGAATTTATGCTTGTTGCAATTATGGAGAAAGAGCAATATCGGTCTATGATTCGATTCCTGTTTTTGGACGGAAAGACGTGAAAAAATCAAAAAAAAGTTGCATGCCGTATATAAGGACAACGCACCTTCGATGACTACCATAAGATATTGGTACAACGAATTTAAACATGGCTGAACACTCATTTTTGATGAAGAGCGCCCAGGTCGTCGATTGAGGTGACTACGGAGGATATGGTCAACAAAATCCATAATATCGTGTTAGCAGACCGCCGGGTGAAGATCAGAGAGATTGCTAACATTGTAAAGATCTCAACTGAACGCATACAAAATGTCCTACACGAAACATTGGGCATGAAAAAGCTATCGGCGAGATGGGTGTCGCGTTTGCTCACAGTAGAACAAAAACGGAATCGCATGACAACTTCAAAGCATGGTTGGACATGTTTAAGCGCAATCCGAAAGAGTTTCTGCGGCGTTTTGTCACTGTTGACGAAACATGGATTCAACATTACACACCAGAAACGAAAGAACAGTCTAAACAGTGGACTAAATCCGGCGAATCTGCTCTAAAGAAGACACAAACGGTTCCATTGGCCGGAAAGATCATGGTCACCGTTTTTTGGGATTCGCGAGACATCATTTTCACCGACTATTTGGAGAAGGGAAGGACAATCACGGGACAGTACTATGCTGATTTATTGGACGCTGATTCGACGCTGAATTGAAGAAAAAACGGCCTCATTTAGCATGAAAAAAAAGTGCTCTTTCACATGAAAACGCACCAGCTCATTCGTCCGCAATCGTCATGGCAAAACTGGTCGAATTACGCTAATTGTTGTCTCATCCATCCTATTCTCCAGATTTTGCCCCCTGCGATATCTATTTATTTCCAAACAAAAAAAATGGCTTGGCGGAAAACGCTTTGCACCAAATGAGGAAGTCATCGCCGAAACAGAGGCCTATTTTAAGGAGTTCGACCAATCATATTTTTTAAACGGTATAAAAATGTTGAAATATCGCTGGGCTAAATGTATCGAGCTGAAAGGAGATTATATAGAGAAATAAAAAAAAAAATTTTTTTAAAAGTGTTTTCTTCCCTAACACGGGTATTTATCAAACAGCCCTATATATATATAGTAAAATGTCACGTGATTCGATGTATGGTCGCGAATCTATTTATTAAATTTTTGTACTTATCAAAATTAAACAGACGTATAACTCCATCAATTTATTGGTTATTTGTGCTTACGAAATTCCATTGTCGGAAAAAATGTGCTGCAGTCTTCGTCTCGTAACAAACCGAAAAGCAAAGCGGCGATGAATCTTTCGGAAGATAGATTGCTAATGACTTCCAAATGTACTGATTGCCATACACACGAACATATACTTTAACTCGCGTACGATTGCGATATTTTTTTCTTTAATGCAAAATAGGCCACAAAAATCGATGCCAGTGTTAGAAAAAGGAACTGCCTGGCATATCCGGACCGTTGGGAAATTGCCCATCTTATATTCGACAAAGTTGGTATTAAATCGTGAACGTTAACACGTGCGAATGACCCTCCGTACCTGATTACGGTCATCGAGTAGCCAAAACCTCTGTCGAAGAATGTGAAGAGTAGTTTAGATGCCCGTGTAATAATTCTTCTTGCAAGTTTTGCGAATAATGCAATCGGTCAAAGGGTGTCGACTAGAAAGTAAAATCGGATGTTTCTGAGAAAATATTATCTTCACCCTTTGAATACGTCCTCTGAATCAAATCACTTTGATCTAAAAATGGACTTAACGCAGAGATTTTACTCTTATTCTTCAGGCCATTATTTTGAAAGGCTTTGATTTCGTTGGGAAATGTAACAATTTGTAACAACTTTAATGTCCGCGCCTCCGATTCCTCGAGTTCTTGCGCGCATAGTAACCCGGTGTATTTATTAATACATTCAAAGTGATAACAGATATGTCATAACCTTAATTAGTTAATTAGTTTAGAATAAGACGAGAATTTTCGAAGATTCCCGCTAAATATTGTCCATAAACAAACGTTCATCACGCTTGTTCGCGTGATCAGGCCATTCACTCTCGTCTCTGACAAGGATCCCGCAAACCAGGTATGATTTTGCGCAAATACGCGAGGTAACTGACTCCTTGATACCGCGTCGAGGATTCCTTCACCTTTGACCATGTTGCCATTCGCTCACACTGGTGAGCTTCTGAACTTCCGCGACATGATTGGCCATGGACGTATTGAGCGAATATGGTGAAGTCTTCAACCACTGCAAGACGATGGTCGAATCACTTCAAAAAACTATTTTGTCAGGTACAAGGTTTAAAGCGCTTACTTCGCGATACAAATGAGTTAATAATAATGCCTATTCAAGTTGCGGTAACGTAATAGTTTTTAATGACACAACTCGCGACACAACAGCCTAGAAATCATGGGACTACCCTCCCCCCTCTTAGAGCACACATACAGACATGCTCCGTAGCCAATATTGTTAGCGTCACAAAACCCGTGGATTTGCATCTCACAGTCATCTTCGACCAATAATTTATGAGGAAAGGAAATTTGATCTATAGTTCTAATTGCCGAGCAAACTGTGTATATACTCTGGAACTGACTCATCTCACTCTATGCACTCTGGAACGCCATGTGTCCTGCATCAATTTCTTGGCGTATAAAACCACCGGATTTAACAAGCCCAATGGATTAAAAATCTGCGCAACCGCGGATAATACATTTCTTTTTGTTAATCTATTAGTAGTAATTTTTGTCGGGTTTGTTACGTAATATTTCGTCATCATGTATGTTCCATGTTGTTTCCAACGTTTTTAAAGAACAGTCTGCATCAAGTATAAGATTCGCATGTAATGCTCATGTCGGCAAATCGTTAATGACACGTTTATTGTTGGACGCCCACTGCTTAATGTTAAAGCCTCCACGCGCCAGTAAGGAGATCATTTCCTGGATCATTGCCTCGTCGATACTAGCCGCTCCGGACAACAAATTGTCTATGTATAAATGTGTCTTGAGAATCTCAGCTGCTTTCGGAAAGATGTAACTTTCATCATGCCTTTGGAGGATATCGGATCGCAAGAAACGAAGATGCTACACCGAACGCGAGCGTATTAAGCTGGAAGATCTCAATTTTTTCCTGTTCCACAAAACACGCTGATACCTTCGTTCGTCTTCGTTAACTAATACCTGCAGGTACATTTTTTCAATATCTGCAGTTATAGCGTATTCGTATGTTCGGAAGCGAATTAAGTAGAGTATTTTGCGTAAATAGACTGTTTTGAATAGTCGGTCCTATCATCAACGCATCATTCAAGGATATATCAATATTCGTTTTCGCTGAAGCGTCAAATACTATTCGAAAGTTGTATCGCTCGACTCTTTGAATACCACGTGATGAGGCATGTAATATCCATCATCTTCGGGATTATCTACCGTTGATATAAAGGGTCTTTCAATAAAGACGCTCGATTTTAAATGTAAATAAAACAAGTTGTGAGATATCCACTCAATTTTTTTTTATTTGAAAGAATATTTTATGGCATTAAGTATGGAATATAACGTCGCTCAAATGTCCGCCGCGACTTCGCTTGGTGACACATACTCGGGCGATTCAATTTTCGATGACTTTCTGGCATAAATCTGGCTGAATTTGCTGGATGGCGTTTGTTATGTTGACTTTGAGAGCATCAATTGTTTGCGGTTTATTCGTATAGACCTGCGATTTAAGATAGCCCCAAAGGAAGAAATCTAAAGGCTAAATCACACGATCTCGGTGGCCAGTTCACGTCGCCGCCGCGCGAGATAATCATGCCCTCAAATCGCTCGTGCAGAATGTCCATCGCGGCATGCGGTGTGTGCCATCCTATTGGAACCACATGTTATCGGTATCCATATCATCCATTAGACCACAAGAAGTTGCTTATCATCGATTTGCGCTCGCCGTTGACGATTATGGCAACGCCCGCTTCGTTTTGGAAGTAGGACCGATGATTCCGCCAGACCAAAATCCGCACCAAACAGTGACTTTCTCGGGATGCATTTGGAGCTGGTGTATCTCGCGTGGATTGGTATCGTCTCAAATTCGACAATTTTGCTTGTTCACATAATCATTCATCCAAAAATGGGCCTCATCGCTAAAGATGATTTGTTTGGCGAAATTTTTGGGTTAACTTCCAACTGCTGCAGAATCAGCGAACACGGCGTTGTCTATGGTCGTTTACCTTAAGTTCCTGGGTCAGTTTATAGGGGTGCAAACCCAACGCAAAATTCGCCAAGTTGAAGTCGCAGAAAGGCCAAGTTCTTGTGAATGATAAGAAATTGATCGTCTCGGGTTTTCCCGTACACTCTCACGCACAGCAGCGATGTTTTCAGCAGACCTTGCGTTTCGGCGACGTACTGGTTGGCTGATTATTTATCAAACCAATTGACTCGAATTTGGTCACCAAATGTCGAATAATCGATTCGGCAGAATCGTTGTAGACCGAGAATAAAAATCACGTAATGCGCGGAACGTTTCTCGAACGGAGCACTGATTTTGATAATAAAATTTTATGATTTGCACACGTTGCTCAACACTATGATCTTCCATGGTAATTTGTCATACACTATTAAACAAATTTGACAGATGTCACTTTAACAACATACTACTATGATCTAACAAATTTCGAGCGTCCTTTTTGAAAGACCTTATATAATCCTTATATAATCCTTATATAATCCGATGTCAAATATTGTTCAAATGCTCACGTATACTTGGCTTTAAATGCTCTATCTCGGTCGAGCGTTCTAGCGCCGAGACACGTTTGAGCGCTACGCTTCGCGATTTCCAAGACGCTTACCCGTATTCCGAAATGATAAGATACTACATAACATTCATCGGCATTACGAGAAGTCATTTTCATAAAATGTGTCTCACACACGATTTCTTCGTCGAATTTTGGATGCTTCACTGTAATTTTCTCGATCGTCCAAAATTTTATTATTTAATTTTCTAAGTTTGTTAAACAACAGATCTCCGATTTTGAAGGAGAATAACCAGCGACCAACCGAGATGTGTTTTTTGTAAATAGGGTCCCGCATGTGACAGATTGATTTGTCCAATGGAAAACAATGATAGCATTGCTCCAGATCTGATCAATAAATCGATGGATCGCAGCAAATGGAAATCTGAATTAACTTGATATTCGGCGGTATTTTAATAGACTCTCGCGGAAAAATTTCAGACGATATCAAATCTGTAATGTATCGTCCAGCACGTCAGCTTCTTGCGAAAGCCGTCACGCATTGATTGCATAGTGACTTACACGATACTTCTCGATTTGGTACTTGTAGTATTAATTGCGCCGATCGAAGTCGTATCGGCAGTTATGAGAATGCCCATATAGGAAACGCTTCACGATATGCTCGGAGATGAAATTTGTAGTGGAGCAAGTATCTAGCAAGGCACGACATTTTATAATTATTTATTTTGATGGTCACCGATGTATATCAATGCGCTTGTTAGTAATTGCGGCGTAGATGTATGCAAGATTGACATAAGGCAAAGCTTATTGCTTTGTTATCGATCAGCGGGACCAGTCGTAGTATCAAGCTTCGTTGCATTAAATTTATTCGCGGTCGCGTAATTCTCAAGATGCAAAAATATGTTGTGACACTTTTAACAAATCGTGCAACTCGAGAACTTGCAAGAGCTATCTCGATGAGAACACAAACAATTGTGGCAAATAAAAAGTGTTTTGCACTCTTCACGATACGATTAGGTATAGACAGTCTTAAATTATCGCATAAATACAAAGAATACCGTTTACCTTGTATGCTAAACAAATACGCGATGTATTTAATAAAAATTCGATTCGTGGCATGATGTTTCTTTTTTGCTGGTGGCTCATCCCGATCATTCTCTGAAGTCCGCTTCTCTGTCGTCCGCGATCTTTCTCATTTTGATGCGCACATCGCGATTTTAAATAGAAACTCATACATATCATCGAACTTGTCTCTCTCTCGAGTCGCTTTCCATTTTTCCAATGTACCCTTTGATAATTTAATCTCTAAAATATGGACGAGCATTTCGGGACAGATAAAAACTCCCAAGGCATTCAACGAAGTGACGTGCTATTGGGTGTCGTCCGCGAGCTTAGAGAGACCGCTTGAGGTTTTCTCTAACGCGGCTATATTCAAAATTAAAGAGAAATGCCGTGAAATTAAGAAATATTTTATATGAATAGTTTTTTGATCTTAAACAAGGAAGCGTTCTAACAATTCCCATGCCTTCAAATAATTGATTCCATCGATCTCGGATATCCTCGTTTTGTTGGCTGCTTCTTCCATTAGAAGTGATTTTAGAATGTAATTTATCTATGTCGGACAAATCAGTTCGCGATCCTATCATATTACGAAACGCGTTTTTAAATGACAACCAATTTTCTACCTTACCGTCAAATGTGGGTAAGGGCACCTCAAGCAATTTAACTCGCTGGGTCTTCACAATTCGCGCTCGCATTGTTTCCGGATTACGTCTCGATACTCGACATGCCGGCATTCGATGTATTCGTCGAGTTTAGAATCTTCAATTTTACAAGCGATAGCATAGAATCGCTCTTGAATGCTAGTGAATTCATTCTGATGAGCGTCATCCGTCATAGCAAGCTCGCCATTATGCTTTTCGAATACATTATATAAATCTGTTAAACACGCGATTCCTAATTTTAATGCGACGTTATTTATAGATCTTATCGAGAAGGTTCGATAAGTCTGGTCTGGGATTTTAAAGAGATTCGTTTTTGTAATAGAAACTTCTATCGCCATTTTTGTGCGAAATCAAAGTGAAATCGAATGACTTATGCTAATCCACAAGACCGGTATAGGTGGAATCTTGAACGTGTAATTCTGGCAATTTCGCAGATTCAGAATGAATCGTGTACGGCTGTCATTTGCTTCACAGAAACTGAATCGTGAAAGCTTGTATCCTCTGATGTTGCGTGTGAACATCTCACAGGAGGTACCAAATGTTTCATAGTTCAGTGTAAAACAATACCACTAAATTTTTATACTGTGTTTTTGTGTAATTTATTTTACTAAGTAATAGTATACAGTTTTCATGTCTTGGGCTCGCAGCCCGTAAATGTCACAATGTTAACACAAAATATTTCGTTAACACTAGCGCATTGGATGAACATTCGTGTGATAACAATGTATTTATAAACGTTCGTATATTTGTAACGCATTGGATAATATTCAGTTTATATTGATTTCCTCATTCGACAACGCTTAGGGGCTGATGCTCCGAGTCGAAGTACGGGGAACGCTTTGAAGCTATTGCTCTAATTCGAGGGTACAGACACGTGATACGCTTAGAGACAGAAACCTTAAGTCACGCTTGGCTCGAACACTCGCGAGAACGCCTGGATTATGCCTTAATTCGCGATCACTTCTAGACGTGTACATTTTGCTAGACTCTCTGTGATCGATTGACTATGATCGATCTTGATCCCCTAACTACTCCGATCTGGCTTCTGATTAATAATCGTAGATCAGAGAAACCGCGGATCGACGACAACGAATATAACAAGCGCAGTACTCGCCAAGATTATAGGCGCCAACGATCCTTTGTATTAGTCACGCATGACATTTGACGGCTTCATGACACGATAAGCTGTGTGTGCCTATGCAAGAGGTGTGTGTGTGTGTGTGTGTGTGTGTGTGTGTGTGTGTGTGTGTGTGTGTGTGTGTGTGTGTGTGTGTGTGTGTGTGTGTGTGTGTGTGTGTGTGTGTGTGTGTGTGTGTGTGTGTGTGTGTGT
>NW_012130075.1:6401440-6407805 GCF_000143395.1 Atta cephalotes
TATATATATATATATATATATATATATATATATATATATATATATATACACATACATAAATCTTTCTATTCGTCGCCGTCTTACAATGTTTACCATAACTTATCTATAGTTCTCATTTTTATTGCTTGTCAGTCATTGTACCATAACGAAATGTTGTTAAATTTAAAATACTTTTTGTTAAATTCTGTAGCTACTGTATTTTATATTTTTAAAGGACTTAAAATATCAACAAACGATTTATTTATCTCTCTTCCTCTATTCAAGCGAATCTGGCAATTGATTTGGAGATAGCGGGCGAATATCGTTATTTTTAGGGGCAATCCATCTACTTTGTCCTCAAAGTCTTCGAGAATGTGATGTTATTTCCCTTCCTAGTGATATTATTATCGCGCGCGATTTATTTTGAGAAAACTAAAAGTATTAAATTAGTGACAATAATGAGATTGTCCTTTCTGCATTAAAAGTGACCATTATCAAATTACGAATCAATATTAAATTTAATTTTTCATGACTAATTCTTTTTTTTTATCTTAAGTATATGTATTGTAGTAAAATCAATATTTAATTTTTATAAATGTGCCGGGATTAAACTATACAAAAGTCCATATAGCGCAGTAAAACATAAACATATTAAGATTCCTGAGTAGTCGCCATGTTAGAATCGTGATGTCAGAAACGAGGAATGACATATTAATTTATGTTGCATGCCATTTGTAAATAAAGACAATTTGGATAAATGACGAGATTGCTTTAAAACATTTTAAAAATCGACAAAAATTGTCCTTTCTTCTCTTGATAATCTGTAAATAAATGATTATGAAAGGCACGTAAAGTGAGCCTCTTTCCGGGCAGAAAACACACGGTCTGAAACAACGATTGTTGGAACACACGACTGTTGAAGCGAGTAAAATATAAACTTTTACATATAAAATTCCAAGATAACTGTATTTTGCGTCCATTTTTAGGACTTTTAGGATTTTCATAAATACGAGACAATTTACATTTTTTTTCACAATTAAGCAAATAATAACGAAATGGTATGCAACACAAATTTCGTCGTCAAAACGTCACTTTTCTACGCCTGTAAGTTCAGTCATTTGTCGTGGCGAGATGCTACATGTAACACGTACAAGTACGAGTTCATGTACATGTGCTCGCCTTCAGTGTTTCAAGAGCACATATATATGGGCTTGTGTGCGTGGCTACCAGTTTCACCAGGCCGCCGTCTGATCTGTGTCGCTACCGTCAACAAAGTTCTTAGCTGAGTACTAAGGAGCCTTAAGATTCTTGTAATTTACAAAATTATCAGAAGGAATGTAACATTACATCGATTTAAATGAAAATATCTTTACCTGATATATTGATAACGTGATCTCATACAATATGTACATATATCTAGCATTTTAAATTACATAAGATATTAAATTATACATTAATAAAAATATGAATTTATAATAGCAATTTATGTGTGCAAGTAATTACATTAAATACTTGTTATTACATTACACATTAATTATATCATTAGATATTACATTAGACATTTCTATTCCTATATTTTTACAAGTATAATATTTTCGGACAGTACATATCGTCAACGACGTAACATTGTTTAGGACAAAAAATCGATTGTGTTTATTTAAAACTAATTTTTATGAGTACAAAATCTGTACTTAGAAGTACTACATTTATTTCTAAACTGTACATTTATATGATCACGACCATGTATATAATCCATTAAAAAACTTGAAACTATCTAAAACTTCTATTGTAGTCGGATCAGAATTGCAAAAGTGGCTCAATAAGTCTTCGTTAAATCCACAATCGCTTAAATTTTCTTGCCCAAAAACTTTAGACGATACTTTTGTAATACTATCATCTGCTCTCGTGGCAATCGCGTGACCTGTAAAAGTATAAGAGTTATATTTTGGCTATTTGGCTCATAAGATTTCGTGATTAATATGCATGTATTTGCGTGTCCATACCATGTCTTGCTATGGAAAATGAAGTTGTTGAGGCCAATTGCGCGCAGCTTACTGAATACTGCTCTAATTGACTGGATTTCATCAAATGGCAAAGAGAAGGCAATACATGGGGCAAAAGAGGTCCTCTCAATTCGAGAGAATAATATTTATCGTTATTATCATGCACTATGCTTTCTCGAACCTTTGTCATTAAAAAAGAAAGAAAGCAACAGTTGTATAAAATCAAACAGTTCTACAAGTTCTACAACTGAAATGAAATATATTTTATTAATTATGCGATACCTTGAGCGGTTTTAATGTAGCACCATGAAAAGCTGTTGGAGCCAAAAGCGTAGGAGGAACACCCGCTAATGCACCAGTCGCCGCGATAGCTGATTTACAATTAATTAAAAAATTAAACAGCGCTTGCGTCTCTACACCTCTTACGAATACAAGGGATTGTCTCAAGTTATCTACTTCGCTTTCTTTTTCCAAAGTCATTCTTACCTAAAATGAGTCCAAATATGAATATAAATTGAGAATGCACAATTATTTATGCGTACCTGTGAGTGATTAATTTTCTTTATTTCTGAATTTTCTACACCAAGACTTTCGAGCCATGCGTCTTGAGCTTCATCATCATCTTCTTTTTCTTTCTCATAATTACTCTCGTGTTGACAATCCTTAGTAGACACAGCATCTACAGTTTTAGAATCAGAATCTGTTGCATCAGATCGTCTTTTGGAATCTTTCCTTAAAGGCATAGAATATTCTATTTCTAAAACATATTGAACATAAAAGACACTATTATTATTTTAAACTTTAATATTTTAAAATCTGTTTTTATTTTTATTTCGTATTGTAATTATACTTCATTAACTTCTTCAGAGATCTGATTTTAATGGAATTATGTGACAAAAATTTTTTTAATTCAATTCAATTGAATTATTTTAATAAATAATTCAAAAGTCAAACTAAACAATTAATTTTTTTAAAATTTTAACTATTTTTAACATTGTACATTATTATGCACATCTGTTCTCAAGTGATATCGACAAAATTAAATAATTTCAGTAGATATGCAATCATTTCGGTCAAAGTTCGATATTTAGAATAATACAATTAAATAAACTTATTTCAGATATGATTGCATCGACTTTCAGACTTTCAACACAATCAGTTTGAAACGTTACTAATCCCCTTAAATTCCCCCTAAATTAAATTTATATAAATTATAAAGAAATTATTACGAAAAATATTACCTCAGCCAGAATTCGAACCTGGGACTTTTCGATTTTCTAGGGCAAGTTTTAGCCAACTCGACTACTGATTCTTAAGATATATTCTTCACAATAATATGATATGTATACAGTAGGGAGATTTTCAAAATGAAAAAACGGGACGCAAACAAAGTGAGCTAGAGAATTGTAAAAATGTAATTATCGATTAATTGAATTTTGGTATAGGAGTTGGGTTCAGTAAGGGTCAAAGGATTTTCTAAGGGTTTTTCTGCAGCGAAACAAATAGTTCCATTTATTATGATATAATAACTAATATTGATATAAATTATTATTATACAATAATAAACTATATTAAACAAGTAACCAGTAAAAAATATATATTTCGTTTAAGTAATGTTATAATCAATAATACGCTAACAATAAATGTCGTGATGAGAGCACAACAGTTGCAATAGATTTCCAGATCCTTCAATATTTTGTATCATTTTGTATCGTTGTGGAACATTTTGCATAGCATCGTATTTGTCTGATGATGATATTTGCTTAAGAAGCCTAACATTTTTTTAAAAATCGAATTGTGAAATGTTCTTCCTAATAGACTCTCTAAACCAAACAGTTCTAAAACATAATCAATCAGAGACAGAAGACGCGAAATTCAAATATCATATTTTTTTAGACGTTTCGTTTACACATCAATTGAACATATATGCGTCCCGTTAGAAAGTTGTTGGGATAATGGGATGCAACTAAAAAAAAGAGACAATCCTGACATCCTGTTAAAAACGGAATTCTGGTATACAGAGAAACGCATTATATGGCCGCGTGTATACAAACACATATATATTTCTTTAGAATGACCATACATATAAAAGTACGACAGAGAACGCTATCATTTTTATTTATTACAAAGTTAGATATTTCGAATAATACAATTAATAAATAAATTTAAGAAATAAATTTATTTCAGATATGATTACATACCAATAACTTTCGGACTTTCAACACAATTGGTCTGAAACGTTACTAATCTCCCTGATTATGTTGAAAATCTGAAAATTATCGGCGCAATCATATTTGAAATAAATTTATTTAATTGCATCATTCGAACCGTCTGACCGAAATGATGGTGTTCTCTGTCGTATTTGATGTAATATCCGGTTATATACGGTCGTTCTAAAGAATATAATATTATTAATACGATCGAGTAATGGCTTTTTTGAATAAATCAATAAAATATAGAAAAAAGCATTCTCGTACTTTTATATGTACGGTCATTCTAAAGAAATATATATGTGTTTATACACGCGGCCATATAATACGTTTCTCTATATACTAAAGTGACCAGACATTCCGTTTTTAACAAGATGTCAGGATTGTCTCTTTTTTTTAGTTGCATGTCAACTCTAATTCTTGTTGCGAATATTATAAAATTGTTTATTTATAATAAACTGTAATTGTAGACGTTTCGACTATTATTAGGTCATCTTTAATATTGTTCAAATACAATGTTTATATAATAATTCGTCGTTATTTCCTTTATCAATCTCTTATCATTATAATCGTCTTCAAACTTTCAAACGCATCTACAATTACGATAATTAGAAGAATAGAAAATATAAAATAATATAACATATAGTTGAAATTATAACTTGAGAGAAAAATCGGTTAAATTTTCATTCATATATTACTCGCCGCCCTGCTGCATACATATCTGTTCCATTTTCCATTTGCCATTGCACTTCTTTTGACAATTGTGCCAAGAAAATGCTAGTATTATACATTTATCTATTTATTCTCTTACAATAATCGTGGTCAATATTTGAAGAAGTTATCATTTCTACAATATCAAATTAAAAATCTTTGTCTATCTTATGATAAGTCATCAAATTTGTTATTAAGTTAAACAAATATATCATTAACATGAAACCATTGTTACAAATTTGAATAATTGTTTAAGATTTTTCAATTTTTATCAAAAATAAAATTAATAGTTATTATGAGTTGAAAGATTGAAAATAATTGTCTGCAACATACCCATATAATTTAATCACAATTATCGTACATCCATCAATTTCTCCGTTAAATATATAAAACTATGACGAGAGCAATACGATGCTTACAACGATTTGATAACATATCAACAAGAAGCAAAGACTGATCATCCCCTCTTCAACTATCATTGAGGAATCTAATATAAGAAGACAGACATTTAAGAATTTTTCTGTATCACTTGTTTAAATGGAGCTGCTTTTTTATGTATCATCTCTGATAAGAGATTTTCTGTAATAAAATGTAAGAGAATAAATAGATAAATGTAACACTAGCATTTTCTTGGCACAATTGAAAAATTGTCAAAAGAAACAGAGAAAATGGAACAGATATATATGCAGCAGGACAGCGAATAATATATGAGCAAAAAGTCTGATTTCACTCTCAAGTTATAATTTCAATTTTGTTATATTAGCATAATAATGCTTGTATATTTTTTAAAAAATTAAACAATGTCGTGACTTATTTCAAGCTTATAATTAGAATAACTTTAAATTAATATAATTAACATAAGAATATTCTACTAAATAATATTCTAAATGTTTCGGCTTACAAAGTGCCTTCTTCAGTTAAAACGCAGAAATACAATATTAAATTAACAAATCAAATACAATGAAAATTTAAATAATCTCAGTGGTGAAGTATATAAAGAATTCAAAAAGTATTAACAGATTACAAAATAAGAAGATTTTACAGTATCGCGCCGTTCGAGTTTTAAGATTCGCGCTTACCCCATGCGCAATCGGTGGGCCGTATCTTCGGGAATAGTAGATTGGGCGGACGTGCATATTCGGCTATCTTTAAATGTTAATCTCGTTATTATTGCGAGCATTGCAAAATAGTAAAAGACTTTCGACTCGGTTTAGTCCGCTCTACCTGCTGAGGACGAAGCGAAAATTTGGCGCCACTGTGTGTGTGTGTGTGTGTGTGTGTGTGTGTGTGTGTGTGTGTGTGTGTGTGTGTGTGTGTGTGTGTGTGTGTGTGTGTGTGTGTGTGTGTGTGTGTGTGTGTGTGTGTGTGTGTGTGTGTGTGTGTGTGTGTGTGTGTGTGTGTGTGTGTGTGTGTGTGTGTGTGTGTGTGTGTGTGTGTGTGTGTAGTGTGTGTGTGTGTGTGT
>NW_012130075.1:6411266-6415936 GCF_000143395.1 Atta cephalotes
TGTGTGTGTGTGTGTGTGTGTGTGTGTGTGTGTGTGTGTGTGTGTGTGTGTGTGTGTGTGTGTGTGTGTGTGTGTGTGTGTGTGTGTGTGTGTGTGTGTGTGTGTGTGTGTGTGTGTGTGTGTGTGTGTGTGTGTGTGTGTGGATGTGTGTGTGTGTGTATAAAGAGGAGTATTTAAAAAATGATTAAGTATTTTATTGAAGATGTTTGACACGTCCACCTTGGATATCTAAATGCAAGCTTTTATGAAAATTGTTACATTCTATTAAGAACAGTTGGTGTTATGCTTCTGAACACGTTACGAATACATTGCATATTTTCAATAGTCGGTTCAGTCTCTCCAGAGAAAAAAATCTAATGGCATCAAATCCGAAGATCTAGGAGGCTACTTGTGTTTGACTACCTATACCAATCCATTCGTTTTCGAATATATTATTTAAATAGTCTCTGACGTCGCGTGCTTTTTGAGCGGGCGCCCCATCTTGCATAAATCACATTCGAATACATGTCTGAAGATCAACATTTTCTAAAAGAATCGGTGACTAATTTTGTAAAAAAATTAAATAATTTTTTAAGGTTTGCTTGAAAGAAATATGGACTAATAACGTAATTTTCTAAACGGCTTACACATTAACAGATCATTGCCATTGTAATTCTTCATTCCGTTGCCAATGTGGATTTCCTTCAGAATAATAGTGACAATTATGTCTATTGATGCCTCTAATCTTATTAAATGTGGTTTCATCAGAAAAAAGCATATAATAATAGAATAACGGATCTCATCTTATTTGATTTTCAGCCCAATTACAAAATCTCACCTCGTGTAAGATTTTATAATTGGGCTGAAAATCAAATAAGATGAGATTCGTTATTCTTTAGTAGGAGATTATGTTATTGATTCATATTTCTTTCAAGCAAACCTTAATGCGTAAAATTATGTAACAATTTTCATAAAAGATTGCGTTTAGATATCCAACAAGGTAGACATATCTTCAAACATCTTCAATAAAATATTTAATCATTTTTAAATATCTCTCTTTACGCATGCACGCATGCACGCACGCACGCACGCACGCATGTACGCACGCACGCACACAAAAGAGATGTAAATCTGATCGTTCAATCTCCATACATCTCGGATAACGCTAATGCTAGCAATATCGTAACTTTTAAACCTCACAACCTGACAAATACTTAATAAAAAAATGTTTTATTATAGTATTTTGGCTTTCGAGAACTACAAGAATATGTAATGAAAAATAGTGAGTTTAATTGAAGAAATTGAGGATGATCTTAAAACGTGATCTTTAAATGACTATCCAAGGTTAAATTAATGGTATCATTATATGGCCTCCTTGAGATCATACAACTTTTGTCTGAAACATTTTTTTGTTAAATGCAAGGGAACAGAAATATTTGGAGTGATAGATTAAAATGGGTCACCCTGTATATTAATTTTAAATTTTATATGTATGGAATATATATATTGAGTTGGAGGAAAAGTTCTGCGGTATTTTGTTAGCTCAAAACATTACATTTTATAAAATTTTCATAAAAAAACAAAATTTAAATTTAAAAAAAGTTTTAAAACTTTAAATCTCTACTTTCAAAAGGTTACCATAATTTTTGAGTTCATGAATTTGGTAATTTTTATACAGTACAGAAAGTTGCAAGTTGAAAAGAAAGGAAAATTTTTCTTTTCAATTTTTTGTAGGTCTGAAAAAAATGTATCAAAATTTTTTACACAAAAAAAATTGTAAAAAATGTGTAAAAAAAAATTTGCGAAAATTTTCAATTATCTAAGCATAAAAACTTGAAGATTTTCTTACTAAATTGTTTTTTAAAAATGTTCCTACGATTTTTTGTTTTTGAATTATTCATGACTTTAATAAAAAAGAGCGTTTTGATTTTGATTGCTCAATTCCATTAAAATTAATCGTACTGCAATTAAAAAAAATAGATTCTTAAAACAAACATTGCTCTATTCAGTGGAATAATTGCAATTTTTTTAAAACTAAAATACAATATATACAGATGAACTAAAAATAACATTAGTTTTCTTTTAATTAAATAAAATACAGGACTCTTAATATTAAATAAAGTTATCAAATTAATAGGGCAAATAAAAGTCGACAACTAAAATATCATAATTATAATAAATAATTAGAAAGTTAAATGTATTAAGAAAATGACAAGCTACATAATTTACATATATTCGCGTAACATATTTCGGCTGTGAGAGAAAATTTTTTTTAACCATTGTGCAATAATATAATAAGGACAACATAATATCTTCAGCTTAAATTTATATTAATTAATTAATTAAATTTACTTACAAAGCTCTATGAAAAGACTACATATTAATAGAATAATAGACATAAAATATGATACAATAGACTATATAGCTTGCAAATGATTAGGCATCAGCAAAACTGCTGTTACAAAGCCTACCAGCAACAACACCAAAACTACATACCCGTATTCATACTCAGATCTTGTACTTAAGGTTTTTTAAATTTATCTTTAGGTGCTCAGTAACTAATGAAATAATTCGTAGAGTATCTGAAGATAAATTTAAAGAAGCTTTAAATATAAGGCCTGACTATCAATACAAGCATAAGAAGACAAAAATACAATGAGATGATAAAACAATAATTAAAATCATACACACGCACATACGCGCGGGCACGCACGTGCACTCCAGTTACATTAGTCCCGCTAAAAACTGTGAGTAATGCGATTAAACGATAGACAGTGAACGAAAGGAGGGCAGAGAGGGAAAGATTTTTATTGATACAGGAAGAGAATTGAAATATTTGACTGAAATGTAGAAGAAAGCGGCACAAAATTTAAAGGAATGAGGTACGGGAAAGAATAAATAATCTTGATATCTGGTGACAAGGGGGTTAATAGTGAAGTGAAGCTCAAAATTCAAATAAAGGAGGATATAAAGAAGTTGAGAGAAAGATTGAAGCAAAGGAGAAAAAAATGTAAGACAACACAGGTAGAATATAAAACGTTGCCACATCCTAAGTCAACTAGATCTCTGATAATATAGATATATATAATCGTATTTACGGACGCAATAGGAGAAACGGAGACAAAAATTTTGAATACTCTGACACGATTTAGCAGTTGTTGATTAAAAGTCAGAACGTCGCCAAGTGTTTTTACATAAACAATTTCTCTATTTAAATTAAATTTTTTCATTTTAATTCTTTAAGTTTTTATGGTAATACTTAAATTAAGCAAGGTAATGTACGCAATTTTGTAATGTTTTGTATAGTATTTTGAAGGAGAATTAAATAACCATTACTTTAGCTGGAAGAGAAAATGTCTTTGAATGAACTGTGATATAATAATTTCATTTAAGAGGAATTTAAATCATCTGTATTGAAATAGAAAGATCTTTCAATAAGATATACGTATAGGTTATCATTATAGATTATCATTGTATAAAAATTAAAAATAGTATTATTTGGATTAAGTAAATAATAAAGATAGTATCACTTAGGTTTTACTTCTTATTTTGATAGTAGAATTAATTTGGCACCATAGTTGTTATCAAATCTTTTGTACAAATGATATATATTATATTATTAAATTAATATTAATTATTTATTTACAATAATTTGGCATAATGGTATAATATAAACAGACAAGATTAATTACAGTATTTATGAATATAAGGAAAGTATTTATAGTATTTTAATTTTAATAAAAATATCAAAATATTAACTAAATTAAAAAATCCCATTCTCATCGTTAATATTATAAGAATCAAAATAAATATTAAGATGGTCATCTGCATACTTTTGCATGATCTTTGCTGTGTAAGAAATTAACAATAAATTAACAGAATTTAACTTGACGCCAATTCTTGATATCAAGTCTTTTTTACGAATAATGCATAAAATTTTGAGAAATGTAATTTGGCACCAATTTTATTGTTATCAAATTTTTTATATGAATGATACATATCGTTAAATAACAAGAAACAGTAGCATTTAAGTTTTATTTTTTAATTTAATAGAATTTAATTTGATTAGTTAAGATTGTAGCACCTGGGTTTTAAATCATTTGATGCATTAATTTTTTTCAAACAGTAATAATTTATGACAGAATTAAAGTTGCCATTGGATTGGAATAAGATCTTTAATAAGAATATCCTTGAAAAAAAATGAAAACTACTATTAATTAGGTTGGATATTTAGGTTTTATTCGGGAAGCACGTATTCTTAATGCCTCTTTTTAAAAAGATAAGTTTATACTGATATCACGCATTTTGTAGGAACGAACATCTTTGTAAATAATTTATCTTATAATTGACTTCAAGAATATTATATACAAAGGACCGGTTTCATCAACTCGATTAAGCCGAATCGGTGATTAACTGTCAACCATAAATGATCAATTCTACTAAACAGCAAATAAGATTAATTAGTTCCACGGCCAATTAAGTAATAGGCGTTGAAATTAGCTCAAAAAATTCTTTCCGAAAAACACATTTAACGTTTTTTATCTTTTTTTAAAAAGGTAAGTTTGTATAAAATTACTATTATTTTCTTTTTGGAAATCAAAGTAATTTTTTTTCAATATATATCATTTAGGTTTAATTATATATATATATATATATAAAATTAATATATATATATAAATATATATATAATA
>NW_012130075.1:6418310-6430205 GCF_000143395.1 Atta cephalotes
TGGGGATAACTCAACAAGCCGTTTCTGTACAATTGAGAGCCATGGGAATGATTCAAAAACAAGGAAATTAGATGCCTTATGAACTGAAATCGAGAGATGTTGAAAGGCGATTTTTCACTTGTGAACAGCTGATTCAAAGACAACAGAGCATCGGATTGTGACTGGAGATGAGAAGATGGAGATGGATATTCTACGACAACCCCAAGAAGAAAAAATATTACGCTAAGCCCAGTCAATCGTTGTCATTGATCTCAACATCAACACTACGGCTGAACATTCATGATTCGAAGATCATGCTCTGTATCTGGGACCAAAAGGGTCTTGTTTACTATGAGCTGCTGAAACCTGAAGCGATTCCATTACGGGCGATCGGTATCGACTACAATTGATTTGTTTGAGTCGTGCATTGCGAAAAAAAACGACCGGAATACGAGCAAAGACATGATAAAGTTATTCTTCTTCATGATAACGCTCAGCCTCAAGTCGCTAAAGTCGGAAAAAAATATTTGGAAACGTTCAAATAGGATGTTTTACCGCACCCGCCATATTCTCCATTGCTCCTTCTAATTCCTCGTTGTTCCGAAGGATGCAGCACGATTTGGCAAGTCACCAATTCACATCTTTCGCAGAAATTGGCTCCAAAATTGGTTCACCTCCAAAGACGAGTCATTTTTTCGAGATGGAATTCGAAAATTGAGACCCTGAGAGATGGGAAAAAGTAGTAGGCAGCGATGGACAATACTTTAATTGATCTGTTTATTTATTTAGTTTTGAAATAAATGCACAAAAAAACGGACCGGACTAATTTGTACTCCCAATATAAGGACGCTCACCATGCTCAAAGAACATCATATTGCAAACATTACTATAAAAATAATTCAAGAACCGGCTCCTGATAATGTCAGTCAGTCAGTATCAGACACAGAGTCACTTTTTGTTTTTTAGCTAGTACTTTTCTGAAGTAATAAATGGAAAAATATAACAGCGTTAATCAATTCCAAGAACAAGAAAGTTGAAAAGTAATCGATAAACACGCCAGAAAAACTGCATACGAACGACATTGACTGACAACAACTCAAGCCTTTATAGCTTGTCTATGTTGTGAGATAAGCATTGAGAAGTCCCTCCATATCGTCTGCAAATTGAGTCTATGAATCTGTCTCCTGATAAATATTATCTCTGAAATCAATCTCTTCCTGTAGTAAGGCTTCTCGTCTAGTATTGTAACATTGTCCCAATCAAAATCATGGCCTTTTTGCAACTGATGCTCCATTATGACATTACAAGATGTTCCATCGGATGGTTCTTATGCTCCGTGATTCTTGACCTCAGCTGTCTACACATCTGCACCACATAACTTGTATCGCAACTCTTACACGAGATCTTATAAACAATATTCGATTTCTTCTCACGCGGTAAAGGTAAGTCCTTAATGAATTCATTTAATCAATTGTACTCTAATGAATTCTCGCAATTTATTAGTACTATAAAACAATACCTCATACACTCGTTATTCAATCTACTTTCTCAGTAATAAAAGCAATGGTTCATTGTTCCTTTTATTCGTGAGAATAAAAGGAACAATGAACCATGAAGGCTGCACTATTTCAACCTTATTATCATTAGCAATTCTTCCTATTACTAGCCATAATAATTTTCTTCGAACGATTGTTAATATTCTCAAATATAAAGTTCAATGAATAACCATTCTCCAGCAATATTTTAATAATGAAATACAAATTATCAAGGTGAAATTTACGATTCGAAAGCAAAACTATCCTATCAACTAATTCCGCGATTGTATCTATTTTTTAAGAAACCGGGTGCTGTGATCAAAAATTCAAATATCTATTCGAAAAAGTCGGTTTATGGTACCAATTGAACTCCATCAACTCATTATTCCTATATCATCCAAAAAATCATAACAAAAAATTCAATCTATCACCCCTACTTCCATAGTGCAACTGAAGCCTAGGATGCTGAGAATTAAAAATATCAAGAATAAAACTAATCGAAGACGCCGCCAAAATGTCGTCAACAAACCTATAGTAAAAGGGCAACGAAAACCGAATCGAAGATAAAACTCTAACTTCTAGCTTTCGCATAACTAGATTCGCTAATGGGAGACAACGGAGAGTCCCGTAAGTCTGCCTATATATAAAACACTATCAAAACCAAAAAAAGTAGAATCTAAAACAAACTGAACCGTTTTGATGAATTCCTCCTCCGATAAACAATCTCTAGAAATAAATCGCCAATGATCTTTAATACAGTCCATCGCATAGTTAATGAGGACGTTAATGAAGAGGCTCACAACATCCAATGACTGAATTAATTCATCACTCAAACGTCCTCTACCATCAAGTTCCTTAACAAGTTTAAAACTATTTTCGATATGAATCTATTTGCCATAGGAATTATTTTTATGATAACATTATGAAGAAACACCACTAACAAATATAAAGGGCTATTTATCGAAGAAAATATTTATTATACAAAAGGGATAGTCCTGCTTATATATCTTCGGAAGAGCGTAGGCCCTTGAAGTATCCCATCATTACATAACAAACTTTTATATGTGAAATTAGCTATATACTTTTTTTTCCTTTTAACTAACTAATAAAGTGCATAAGCCCGTTATCATCCTCCTTGTCGGATCCCTCTCAATTATCTCAAGTATTCACATCCTGAAGCATCTCATTTACCCTGGAAGGATATACCTGTCTATCCAATGTTACCGTCACATTCCCTTTATCCACATGAAAAAAAAAATAAAAATAATCCTATCATTCATATCTTAAAAAAACTCTAGTGTCTTTCGCTAGCTATGACAAACTCCTATCTACTTCCGTACAATGTAAGAAACAAGAAGCTAAGTTATTTAGTACAGAAAGTGAGTGCTTTAAGATCCGCTCATCAATAGGCAATTTGTTACTGTTAAATATTACTTTCAATACACTTAATAAGATCGACCGTTAAATTTAATCTATTGTTCAAAGATAAGGCAGAATTTCAGTTAATGTCATTGGATGTTGTGTGGATTGTCCTCTTCACTAACGTCCCCATTGACTATGCGATGGATTGTATTAAAGACCATTGGCGATTTATTTCTAGAGATTGTTGTTTACCGGAGGAGAAATTCAAAGCGATTCAATTTGTTTTAGATTCTACTTTCTTTGGTTTTGATAGTGTTATATATAGGCAGAATTATGAGACTCCTATGGGCTCTCCGTTGTTTCCCATCATCGCGGATCTAGTTATGCGAAAACTGGAGGTTAAAGCTTTGTCTGCGATTCGGTTTCCGTTACTCTTTTACTATAGGTTTGTTAACGACATATTATTAGTGGCACCTGCGTGGTTAGTTTTATTCTTGATATTTTTAATTAGTAACATCTTAGGCAATTGGCACTATAAAAATTCCCAAGTACTGTATCATTCTCGGTACATTATACATACAGTGTATAAAGTATATATAACCGAAATAAAGAATAATTTTTCTTAATTTGGACCCTCCTAATCACTCGACACCTTCACAATAAACAAAGGAAAGAAGTCCTTTAGAGATATGTTCGTTTTGAAGAAAATCATAAAAAGAACAAAACAAATTTAATTTTCGGACTATTGTTTTTAAAGCGGTTATTGTTTTCATGTACTGCAACTTCAGCAATAATACTTCAGAAACAGAGTATGCGCATCGATTTCCAGATAGAAGAGTACCGAATCGGCGAATCATTACGTTAACCATATCAGTGTTTGGCTGCAACATGAATTATCGTACAAGATACGTTTTGTTTTTTTTTGTGATTTTTTTCCAAGCAAAAACGATTATATAAAAACCTTTTTTTTTCAATCAATTAAATCAATCCCCTACACGCCGAAGTTTGATCATTTAAATTCGGAACATCCTATATATGTATGTAAGTGTATATATATGTATGTACATACGTACATGTTTTCTTAAATAGCGCTCAGTAATTATATAATGCTATGTCTCATCAAAAATTGAATCGAAAAGTCTTGAATCACTTTTTCTCTATAATACTTAATGTAGTAATTATTATCGAATCAAGGTAATGAAATTGGCGCCATTAGACAGGTACACGTTAGTGACACGTGCCTAATAATGTACGTTTACGTATTATACATTACCGAACACGTAGTTCACACATTCTCTTGAATAAAAAACGTAGAATATCATAAAAAAAAATGGTTCAGAACATTTTGACTCAATTTTTTATTAGGAATAGCGTAATATGATTAGTAGCACTATTTAAGAAACATCCTATACAGGATAACTCGAAATAAAGCCTTAAAATATCATACTCCTGTGACTTCATCCTAAATGATTTTTTTCTTTACCAAAATTTTATCTGAAGCTTAATTTTTAAATTCTAGTGAAAAATAATTAGCAAATTAAGGTACGCATAAGATTTTTAAAAATAAGATAAAAAGTGCTGAAAATATGCTTCTCGATTAGAATCTAAGTGATACGTTACGTATCTTTTTATCTTAACTAACCAACTTAAATTCTATCAAATTAAAAAGTAAAAACAATTAGAATCTTAGACCATGTGAAAACACAAACGATAAATTAGAAGTCTATACCGGTCGAAGCTGGATCTTTAATGCTTTTAAATAATTTCTATGTGAATTTACCAATACTAAATACGTAATTATTGTATTTGAACTGCACGCCGAAATGATTTTTTGAATTTGTAAACGCAATCAAACTACTATAGTAATATCACAAATTAAATTTATAAGCAATTTAATAATTTGACGCTTAATTTAACATCATATTAGAAAGATGTTAATATTACTAAAAAATAAAACTTAAGTGGTATTATCTTTATTTACTTATTAACTCTAATTATATGCATCATTTATATAAGATTTGATATCAACAACTGGGGTTAAGTTAAATTCCACAAAATTTTATTATCATTCATATAAAAAGATTTGGTGCCAATAATTGGCACCAAGTTAAATCTCATATTAAATTAAATAAATAATATTAATTCTAATGATATGTATCATTCATTTTAAAAGATTTAATATCAACAATTGGCGTCAAATTAAATTTTACAACAACTATACCAAATAAAATAAAGAATCCAAGTAGTACTATCTTTAACTTTTGTACAACGAAACCTATATATATATCTTTGTATTCCTATTACAGGATCTTTTTATTTCGATCTAAATGACTTTAATTCTTCTTATATGTAATTTTTATATTGCAATTCATTCAAAGACATTTTTCCTTCCAATCAAAGTAATAGTTATTTAATTCTCCTTCAAAACATTATTCAAAATGTTATGACAAAATTACATTATCTTGTCCTTTCAAACGTTACCACAAAAAATTAAAGAAGTAAACATTTGGTGCTGCTAGATCGAATAAAAAACTATAGAAATAATTTAGTTTAATAATGGTTGATAAAAATAAATAATAAAAGATAATTATAATTTTAATGTAATAATGAATTTAATCTGAATGTTTTTTTACATTGAATAAAATTTACTATTTATTCCTTTTTTCTTCATAATGTGTGTCTTACAAATACAGGTTTATTTATCTTTAACTAATCCAGAATCGAAGTGGTGATGACGGCAATGATGCAAAGGATCACCGAGCTGACTGGAAGTGGCTCCACAAAAAGTCGAAGTAATTTACTTTCATGACAAGACTTCGAGGGAGCCGCCTCCAACAGAGATGGTAGTTAGGCCAATCCGTATCGAAGTGAGCCACACGGTGAAATATCTGGGGCTCACATTGGATGAAAGGAGGAGAAAAGATTCTGGAGGCATTTTCAGATTATTCAGATCGGACATGATAGCAACAGCACTGTGACGCCTTCTCTTCTCAATCTTGGTGATCTAAACTCCAAAGTTCAGCATCTATGCAAATATAATGCAATTGGTGCTCCTTTGTCGGGGCATCGCTATGGCCCAAGAAGATCGTCAAATAAACGCATCAAACAGACGAATCGCTGCACGGATAACTTGGGCCTACCGCACAGGGTTGCCAAGTTGAAAAAAAATAATTTCCTTAGAATTTGTAGTAAAATTTCCCGAGAAAAAAAATTCTTGAAAACAAAATTTCCGAGAAATTCCTAAAAAAGTAGAAAATTTTATAAAAATTTAGAGAAAAAAATCACAAAATTCCTGGGAAAAAATTATTTTTTTATTTTATAATATGTTTAATAAATAATGTGCACAAACTAGAATGTAAACAAATTATTTTATTTTAATAATAAAAGTACTTCACAAATATACAAATATAGCATTATTTAATATAATATTACGAATTATATACATGTACATTGTACACACTTTCTAAATCTGTATTAGTTTTTAAGTACCTTAATTTTTATTTATTAAAAAAATTTTCAAAAAATGCCTTCAAAATTGACTCTCAAACGTAAAGACCCTCTTAACTATTATTATAATTTTTGAATTGTTTTTATTATAGTTTTAACATTTCCTCTCTCACGCACTCCGACGATGAGAAATAAATTCATTGGAAGTTTTAAATGCATTACATCATGTCTTTTCTTGCCGACCGACTACCGAGAGTGTGGATGAGGTTGACTACCATTCACTAACACAATCACGATCGACTGGCCAGCAGTGGGTCACCTTCTACATCGACAAACACGGTACAAAAACATATTTCAATAGCTATAGCTTGGCAAAGCTTAAGCTTTGGACTCAAGATTCCTCTTCGCCGAAACTCCACCACATATCGCTGAAATACGACACTGCAAGGAATACTATCTCAAACTTGCAGGCAATACTGCTATGTATTTCTATATTTTATGTGTAATAATTATAATCTTAGTTTCTCAGTCTGCTTATCTCTAATTGTAAACGCAATGTAAACCAATTGATCGTATAGTTATTTCATAAATTTTTTCTTCGTCGTAAACATAAAAAAATAAATTCTCATGCTATATGCCGTCATGTTCATTCTACTCTTTTAAAAAATAAAATATAAAACAAATTTTATGTAATATCACTTTTTTTCTTTTTAAAATAAACATTTTTGATCATGTAAATTTCTGTTTCTTACGCCTAATCTCGTCTCCTTTTACATTAGTCATCTTTTCTCACGTATTCCAGATTTAGATAATGTTCATTAAAAACAAAATATGGAAAAAATTTTTCTTTTAAAATAATGAATTCGAATCAATGTACCGATTACGATGTTGCGTGCCGGCGCGAACTTGTTCATTCCTATTTTACTTTCCCTTTTTCCCTAGTGAAAGCAAGAACATTTTCTCTCGAAAATACTCGTAAAAGTCCTCGTCATAAATAATAAGAAAACTCTTTCATTAAAACGTTAATACGCTAGTGACATTAAGCCGCTTAGCAAAAAATTATCTACAGAACAAAAAATTGTATTTATATCCGTTGCCCGCATCTTCCCCCTTCCCCCGTAACGAAAAAATGTCTCAGTCCCGAGATTTCCTTGGTGTCACAGTATTCATCCCTGCCGACACCTTCACTCTTCTCCAGTCATCACTTGGGCGACTATGGACAGACTATGGACACCAATCAGCGTGTAGGCAGCCATGGACTGAGTCAATCAAAACGCACCATTCAATTACTTCATTCCATATCCTCGCGTCATCGACCAATCAGAGCATGCCATTTTCCAAACAGGTCACATCTCCGGCGCCGGAGATGGAGTAGTGGGAGTTTGTTTTGATGGCCCATATACTATTGACGCTTCTTTGATTAACTGCACACAAATCTTACCATAGATTTTTCTCAAAAATGAAATTATAATAGTTTAAAAAATTACGGTCTTAATGGTCACAAAAAAGTAATAACTCAACGGCCATTCTGGAGAGATATTTGCATAAATTTGAGATATACATAAATTTGTATGTCTGGAGATACGGTAGTGTCTCGGCGCTAAGCCAAGTATAGCGATTGCTGTGGCGAGCCGGCAAATTGCGGGGGATCGAGATTGTTATATCTCAATATGGACAGAACCGACACATTCTATGTACGCTTAATAGCATACACTCCGATTGTATAGTAATGCTTTTATTTTTCTTTACGTGCCCTATGAGCGGAGATATTGCGACGTAAAATATGAATCTAAAACTTTTAGGCCCGATTGCACCAACGTTATTTTAATTTTAAGCGAGATTTAAAATTCTTTCTGTTTGTCTCTTTTTAACTTTAAAACGAGACAGATAGAGATTTTAGTCTTGTTTAAAATCAAAGTGACATTGATGCAACCGGGTAAGATAAGAAACATCTTAATGTAAGAAACGTCGTTATCATCGCCGCTACGGAGTGAAGGAAATATCCTTTTGGAATTTTTGGCGCAAAAGACAAATATGACGCTAGCAATGGTTATATCACACATGGTCAGCGAGCGTTGCGAGCGCTGCAACAGTTCTGCACATTCTGCAGAGATTATAAGTGAAGTTTATGGTCACGCGATCGTGGAGGAGTTGAATAAGTGTAATTGTGACTAAAGTATATAATATCCCAGTTGTATATAATATCCCAGTTACTTCAAATATTGACTTCAAATATTACTTCAAATACTTTTAGTCAAGTGTTTTCGCATAATTAAAAATAATATTTGATCAGCGAGCATTGTGATCTGTACGATAATGTCTCGGTCGGTTTAAACAAGGATCAGTAAAGTCGGTATAAGTGTCTCGGTAATAATAAAGGTAATTGTGATGAGCCTCCTCATTTTCAATGTTGATAAAATTAGGCTTATTCGACGTGTTTTTGCATGAAAAGAATGAATCTGATAAAAGAAGTGTCGCTCTGCATGAAAGAGTATTAATGATTAAAATTTACGTTCCGTAGACTCAATAGTTGAGTGAGTGCTCGCTGTTATTCTTTTATTATTTAATCAGCATTTTAGATCTGAAAGAACAGCTAACTATTGAGTCCGCTGAACACAGCTATGACTATTTGGGCTAGGAAATCCGTTACATCGATGACATAGAGAAACACGTGAGGCTAGAATAAGTATTTTTTGCTTCAATTACACAAATTTTCTGCTGTAAAACACATTTTCTGCTTCAAGAATACAAATTATTTTCTATATAATTTTTATTTTTACAACAGAGAATTTGTTTTGATTAAATATTTATTTACTTTAAAAACACAAATTATCTTCTTTAAAATTCTTTATTTTAAAAACAAATTTTCTACTGTAAAAACAAAAATTATATAAATAACAAGACATTGAATCCAACAGTGTCTGCCAAAGATACTTTAAACTACTTTCCACTACTAATTTCCATATTTTTGTATACAAATATTCTTTCTTATTCAAATTATATAAATTGATTTAGTTCGATAAATGAGATAATGAAGAAATAGCTCATTCTTATATTGAGATTTGGATGAATATTGTCATCAGTAATCGAGCAATTAAGTAATGAGATTGCTATATGGATTTGTTAATAGCAATTACATTGAATTACTAAATGTGTAAGTTATATTGAATTGATACAATGTGATTTGATATGATCAATTAAATTATGAGACTACTAATTACGATCAAAGTTAGTCAATATATATTTTAAATACAATTATCTCAGAACTATGATTGCGCGTCAATTTTACTTTCGGATTTGTAATTCAATTAATCTGGGATGCTAATAATTCCCCGAAATTAAATTAAGACCTGTAAAAAATTTATGAAAAATATTACTAAGTTAAGAATCGAATTCGGATTTCACATATCCATACTAACATCCTCAGAGATTATTTCATTCTCACAGATATCATAATGGATCTTTGGATTTTTGTTGTTTATTGTCTTAAATTACAGCAACGAAAAGAAAAAAGAAAAAAATGATTATTAGATATTTTCTGCTTAATCCGTAAGTAATTGATCGCACTAATATTGATGATTAGACGTTTTGTACTGTGGACTTGTGCATCGAAATCTTTTGAGATTAACATTTATTATATTTACATCGCTAGTGCGACGAAGAACAGAAGAAAAATCTATATATTATTTTATTTATAAGACTTTAAAATATCATTTATATTACAATATAATATTTGCGTTAAAAAAATGCAATATTTAAGTTATTTATTATTAAAGATACTTGTACTACAAATAAAAATTTGAGTGTTAAAAGATTTATATAAGTTTCTTTTATTATCTTAATGGACATACTTATTTTTCAAAAAATTTTCAATTTTACATATATCAGAAAAATTTTGATATTTCAAAATTCATACGGATTTCTGTTATAATTTTTAAATAAATATCATAGTAGACATTATTTCTAATGTTTATTATCTTCTTCATCTCATCTTAAATTATAGGCAATGAAAAGGAGAAAAAAGATGGCTGATTAGGTATTTTCTACTTAATCTAACTAATTGATTGCACTGATACTGATGATGAGACGTTTTGTGCTGTGGACTTGTGCATAGACAATCTTTTGGACTCTACAATTATTTACGTCGCTAGCGAAGAACAGAAAAAAGATCTGTATATTAATTAGACTTCAGAATCAGTTATATTATAGTGATTGTGTTCAGCAGAAAAAAGGAAGAGTGCAACTGATGTAAAATTCTTCATTATCATTGGGTTACATTCAAATCCAAGAAAATCTAAAAGCAAAAACCAATCATATCAAGAATCTTACAATGGTTGCAAAGTTATCTTTTCTGCTAAACGTGTTATTGTTAAATTATTTCGCTTACTTTATTTTGGTAAATATTCGAGGGAAATAGTGTTGTAAAATTAATAGGAAGTATGATATTAATTAGCGTTATTATTATTAAGTAGTGCTAGAATTTTTTAATAAAAAATATAAAATTAATATGTTAAAAATTTTTAATTTAAAGAATTAATATATTAAAAATTTTAATTTAAAGAATTGCATCATGAAGAAAAATTGAAATGGCAAACTAAAAACGCAATATTTATTTATTATTAAAGATATTACAATACAAATACAAGTAAAAATTTGAATTAAAAGATTCATACAAATTTCTTTTATTATCTTATTGGATATACTCCTTTTTCAAAAGATTTTCAATTTTACATATAAAAGAAAAAAATTTTTTTTTGATATTTCAAAATTCATATAAAATTCTGTTATTATCAAAAATATATAATAAGCAATATATATTTACAACTATTCTAGATTGAGACTATTTGTATTCCTATTTTGAAAATCTTTTATTCCAACCTCGTAAAGAAAAGTAATAGTAACTTTAACTTTACTTTAAAGATAATTTCATTGAAGATATTCCTATTCTGATTCAAGTAAAAATTGTTTTCATTCTCTTTAAAAGTTATTAAATAAATTCAAAATTATAAAAAAATAGTTTTGTTTTTTATTTTTCTTCAAAAAAAAATTATATATACAGGGTGTCTATTAAGATGGATCCGAGCTACATTGGGGGTGGAGAAGGGAACAAAAAATTCTTATACTATTTTGAGATACTCGCTATAGTTTTCGAATTAGAAAAGGAAATATCTAAGCCAATATGCGCTTATGCCGCGCCGCGCGAATTCGTAGGACGGCTCACTCGAGCGGCGACGGCGGCGGGAGATTGAAGTAGCGCTTCGTTGCCTAGCACAGCCTGGCGGTTCTGTGTTTCGCTGCATCGCGCCTACACTATCCAAAAATGTTATTTTAGCTGAAGTTCTTCTTATACATTTCTTATCATTAAAAATCATGTTATTTAGCACGATTAAATACGTTTTAACACAATTATAGATATGTAATTAATTAGAGCATTACGCAAAGCATAATATACTGATCGTCGCGATACCTTTCCGCTTGGTGATACTCCAGTTACATTTTACATGATAATTTGGTTTACTTGGTTAATGATGAATATTTAAGTTTAAAATTTGACAATTACATTCATTAAAAT
>NW_012130075.1:6433130-6438425 GCF_000143395.1 Atta cephalotes
ATTAAACCGCGCCGCGCGAATTCGTTGGACGGCCCACTCGAGTGGCGGCGGCGGCGGCGCGCAGGGAGAGAGAAATAGCGCTTCGTTGCCTAGCACAGCGGCTTGGCATGGCGGTTCTATGTGTTTTGCCGCATCGCGCCTACATTATCCAAAAATGTTATTTTAGCTGAAGTTTTCCTTATACATTTCTTATCATTATAAATCGCGTTATTTAGCACGATTAAATACGTTTTAACACAATTATAGATATGTTAAGCGATGTAATTAATTAGAGCATTACGCAAAGCGTATGTTGATCGTCGCGATATCTTTCCGTTTGCTTTATTATACGATGTTTCTATTTAATTACGCTTCGAGATACATTTCGTCACGTCGTTTTATGCTATATTTAGTCGGAGTTTTATTTTTTGACATGTTAATGCGTGTACATTGAAATTATAGTATAAGCTCGCGTAGATAGTCGCTACATTGTAAATTCAGATATATTACTTCATGTACAATGACGCATTTGACTGAGATTTTTTTTCACATGTTTCTTACCGTTTAACAAGTTTAATTGTACATCATTAGAAACATTCTTAAATTTTATTAATCTTTAATGTTCACTGATGAATAACATTTAAATTTTCTGTCACTAAAAAGATTATTTATGTATACGTTAATGAGATGTTTAGTAGAAATTTGTAGTAACTGAAATGTATTGAAAAACACTAATTGAAAATTGAGTGTTTTAATTTATTTTCATTAAACTATCCATCAAATTTAATGTTCATGTCCATGTTCATTACATTAAAAAAATCTGTAACTTACAAGGGACCCAACTGCTGCTCTCTGATTTTAATGAGCAGTATGTTATTCTCCAGACAAAAATAAGCGACACGTATTTTTTTATACGCACTTTTAACAATCGAAAACATTAGACATTCGGGAATTTTTTATAAAGAGGAATCTTCGAGATTATTAAATGTTTTTTTCTCGTTCGTCACCAACTGCGTACTTGTGTCGACCTGTGTTCATTGACAACGCTTATAAAAATTTCTATCGTATAATACGATAGAATATACAGATATGATTATCTGTTACGGCCGATGAAAATGCTCAACTCGCGGCGCGTATTTACTAATCGCGGAACGATTTCCTAATCGCAAGCGGCATCCTTCGTCAAAGGCCATTAAGAGATGTATCCTACGGGCGAAGGAAACTGGAAGTCTCTTGCGGGATATGCGAAACTATGGTCTATCGGTACGTCACAACGTCGGTCGCAAAGAAGAAGTCCTTCGGATGTTCGATGAAAATCCTGAGACTAGTGTGCGTCGTGCAGCTCGTGCATTCGGTTTACCGCGATGTATGGTGCATCGCATTTTACGACGATATTTTTTGTCTGGACACTAAATGCTCATTAAAATCAGGAGAGACAGTTGGGTCCCTTTCCTTGTAAGTTACAGATTTTTAATGTACATGAACATTAAATTTAATGGATAGTTTAATGAAAATATACTAAAATACTCAATTTTCAATTAGTGTTTTTCAATACACTTAAATTTTCAGTTACTACAAACTTAAACATCTCATTAACGTATACATAAATAATCTTTTCAGTGACAGAAAATTTAAATGTTATTCATCAGTGAACATTAAAGATTAATAAAATTTAAGAATGTTTCTAATGATGTACAATTAAACTTGTACAATTGATGTACAATTAAACGGTAAGAAACATGTGAAAAAAAACCTCAGTCAAATGCGTCATTGTACATGAAGTAATATATCTGAATTTACAATGTAGCGACTATCTACGCTTATACTATAATTTCAATGTACACGCATTAACATGTCAAAAAATAAAACTCCGACTAAATATAGCATAAAACGACGCGACGAAATGTATCTCGTAATTAAATAGAAACATCGTATAATAAAGCAAGCGGAAAGATATCGCGACGATCAACATACGCTTTGCGTAATGCTCTAATTAATTACATCGCTTAACATATCTATAATTGTGTTAAAACGTATTTAATCGTGCTAAATAACGCGATTTATAATGATAAGAAATGTATAAGGAAAATTTCAGCTAAAATAACATTTTTGGATAATGTAGGCGCGATGCGGCGAAACACATAGAACCGCCATGCCAAGCCGCTGTACTAGGCAACGAAGCGCTATTTCTCTCTCCCTGCGCGCCGCCGCCGCCGCCGCTCGAGTGGGCCGTCCAACGAATTCGCGCGGCGCGGTTTAATCGCATATTGGCTTAGACATTTCCTTTTCTAATTCGAAAACTAGCGAGTATCTCAAAATAGTATAAGAATATTTTGTTCCCTTTGATCCATTCTCCATCCCCAATGTGATGACTCGTACCCATCTTATGAGACACCCTGTATATGATAAGAAGGCGCGCAATTTTTCCTCAAACAAGTTAATCAAATTAGTAAAATAAGAATTGAATAATAAGAAATTATAATTCTAATCTCTATTTCTTTCTAAGTTTCCTCCACAATCCTAAAATATTTTTTTTGCCCTTTTCTATGTCATCATCTGCTTGTCACGTAACTTTGAAACCTGCACATTCCTGTTTCTCCTTACCGCTAATTGAAAAGAATCTTTTTTTTCTATAGTTATTTAGAATTAATCAATAATATGATAGCTGTTCAGTAGTACGATGTAGTACAATAAGTGATCGATAGCTCAATAATAGTTATAATGGTTTGATAATTAGAAACGTTCAGCTATTTATATTATATTACTAGAAATATTATTATTATAATAAGTTGCTAAATTAAAAGCATTGCTAAATCATATCATTAAAAAATCATAAAACAAAAACAAAAATAAATTTATTTATTTAATAAAATTGTGAGCAAGAAGAAAAGATAATGTGAGAGAGAATACAATGGGAAGAAGAGAAAGAGTAGGAGAGAGAGAGCACGAATATTATGGCGAGTATAGGACTACAACGGGTGAGACATATAGCATTATTTGGCAACGCATGTATCTCGATCTTCAAATTTAATATCATTATACAATTGCATAACGCCGCAATGTATCAAAATTACATTCATGATGTCATCAAGAAATTTGTATTAATACGTCAATTAATACGTTGTATTAATACGTCATTCCTTAAAAAATCTTTTATTACACTAACAAAGTATGTCGTCGTATATCGGCGCTTGCATTTTTGATCGTCTGTGTTGGTTGAACAATTTCATAATTTCATGCATTCCTGAAGAAATATAATGGAGGGGACGAAACTTAGAAAGAGTTCGGGCAATATTACTGCATCAGTCATTCAGACGGACCACTAGTGCAACGCTTTCCAAATAAGTATGATTCCATGAGATTTTACGTTCCTATTTAAGATGAAGAGTTTTTACAAACAGTAAGTTTTTACTTTATAAATTTTTTTATACCTTTTCTCTATAGTTTGTTTATCTGTTTTCTTTTTTTATTCTATTTTATGTGTGTGTGTGTGTGTGTGCGTGCGTGCGTGCGTGCGTGCGTGCGTGCGCGCGCGCGCGTGTGTGTGTGTGCGTGTGTGTGTGTGTGTGTGTGTGTGTACTTTTTTTCTGCAGAGCATCTTCTTACAATAAACCCCGTCATACATCTCGTATATTGAGATGAAAATTTACACTGACTCCTACAGCTTACAAATACCTGGATGTCGGAATCGTTGTCGGACCTGTGTCTTTTGTGGAAATTGTAATTGGCGACAACCAAGTTGTTAACAACATAATTTTATCTCGTGCAATGTGGCAAGCTTTCATTGAAAAACGTGCGGATATTGAGCGGTACGTGCAATCAATCGCATCATTATCGGTTCAAGATCTAGTGATAGAAATCATAAAAATGAAAAAGAAATCATAAAAATCATGCGTGATGTGAATGTGGTCAAATTAACACTGCGCGAAACATGTCTGTATATGAAGCCGTCAACCATGCTCTTTATGTTCAAATTCAAACATTGCGTCGAGAACGTATACTCTGAGTTGTGCCAGTATACGCATATCGAAAAATTAAATGTTTTCTAACACTTTTAAGTGAAAATTGTATCATCGATAAATGTGATGCTGTAGATTTTTTGCGCAAAATTTATAATAAAAAATCAAATATGGGGGGTGAGTTAATAGTTTATGCTTCAGATAATATTATAAACAGTGTGAAAAAATGTACATTTTATTTGCTAATTGGAAGCAATGAGGTGTTTAAAATTCGATTTGAAATTAATTAAATTAAATTAAATTAAATTAAGTTTCTGCTTATAAATATTGTAAGAACTATATAATAAGAACTATATATTGTAAAATTACGTTATATATAAAAGTAAACGCATATTTAAATTATATATCTGTGTATGATTATTCATTCCTTTCTTATTATCATAACGCTTTCTTATTATCATACGCGTCAGCATCTTCTCGCTCAACGGTACTGCGACAGACGGTCACAACTGTTTCAGTCACAATTAAGCGTTCTCTCTATTTAAGTCATTAACTAAAAAACGTATATTGACAAAATATATTTGCGTGCGAGAAGAAACAACGTGAACGACAACGCAGCGGGAATGACGAAACATAAGAGGAAGAGAGATGGTAAGTATATGCGTGCCTTTAAGTAAGTGTATGCAAGCCTTTGTTACCTTTGCGTTTTGGGAGGGTGGCGGTGAAAAATATGAAAGGCATAGCGAAACGTCATCATGTTTATGTAATCCATCGTCCTATGTTTATGTAAATATCGATAACGCTAGGATTAGTACACGTATGATTTTGGGTGAAAAGAAAAAAAGGAAGATAAGAGAAGACGGCAATACATTTAGAGTGGACGCGAGGTCCGTGGCGGCGGCGGCGGCGGCGGTCGAAAAAAAATGTTAATGTGGAACGTTATGTTTATGTAAAACACTCCTATGTTTACATAAACTATAATAGCGCTGAGGCCTTCCCGCGCCTTCCCCCTCCCCACGCCTACGAGTACTCCCCGCGCCTACGAGTACTCCCCCGCGCCCCGCGCTCCCCAGGGTTAGAACCCGCCTACTATACCTACTTAGGTTATAAGTTATATGCATATAAATTTGTATACATGCATATATTCTGCAATAAACTGTATTTTTTTGTTAATTTTATAATCGAACTATTTTATAACTATACTATATTAACAAAACTAACTTTTTAAGACTATTTTTATGGAAGACTACATCATGTTCTCTTCGATTCGCCATTATTCAATGTTGCCATATTTTTATTAATAGTGTCTTAAGTAATAAATATTTCGTAATTTTGAGTCCAAAATTGATTCAACAAC
>NW_012130075.1:6438997-6455751 GCF_000143395.1 Atta cephalotes
ATTTTAATGAATGTAATTGACAAATTTTAAACTTAAATATTCATCATTAATCAAGTAAACCAAATTATCGTGTAAAATGTAGCTGGAGTATCATCTCTCCTCTACTAAATATTGGGTTGTTCAAAAAATCATTGAGTTTTTTTCATTTGATTTTCAGGTGTGTTTATTTAATATACGTAATGAACATTAATCAATGATATATTAGCTGTTTTGTTCGATGATTTTTTGCCATCTTCCGGATTCATAATACACGTTCATAAAACTTCTCATCCTTCTCTGCGAGAAACTTGTCTAGGTACTGTTTGATGAGGTCTTCAGAAACAAACGTTTTACCATTCAAGGAGTTTTGTAAGGAGCGAAAGAGATGGAAGTTTGATGATGAAAGGTCTGAACTATATGGTGGATATGGTAACACAACCATGTGGATATGGTCCCAACCATGTTGCAACAATTTTTGCCGAGTGACCAAACTTATGTATGGTCTCGCATTGTCGTGGTGAAACACCACACCCTTACGATTGATTAGCTCGGAACGTTTCTGTGCGATGGCATCACTTAATTTCTGCAGCTGCTCACAGTAGACATCGGAATTAATCGTTTTGTTCTTTAGAAGTAGCTCATGGAAGACTGGTCCCTTCCAATCCCACCACATTGATAGCACTACCTTCTTTTGATAGATCTTTGCCTTTGCTTGCCTTTTCGGTGTTTCACCTCGCCTACTCCAACTTCTTTTTCGGCTGACATTGTTGTAAACAATCCATTTTTCGTCGCCCGTGATCATACGCTTCAAGAACGGACCATTTTCTTCACGTTTGATGAGTTGATGGCAGATGTTCATGCGATTCTTCAGATGAATTTCTTTCAACCCATGCGATACCTAAACATCGAGTTTCTTTACGAAGTCTAGATTTCAAATGACCATGAACACTTCCAACGACACTTTTAGAGCGGTAGCAAGCTCCCGAATCGTTGAATGCTTATTTGCTTGCACCAATGCTTTCATTTCATCGTCGTCAATCTTGGAAGGCCTACCGGAGCGATGAGCGTCTTTGACTGAAAAATCACCATCACGGAATCGGGCGAACCAATTCTGACACTGATTTTTTGACATTTCTGCCATAAACTCGACGCAACTTTTCCCTTGCTTCAGTTGCTTTCTTCCTTTTTTGAAGTAATAAAACAGAATATGGCGAATATGCTCTTCAAAATTCTCCATGTTCGAACCACAATTGCAAGCACAAAACTCGACCGAATCGCGTCAACTTTTTTTTTGGTTTTTAGGTTGAATGTCAACAACAAAATACACGTTAACATTTGACATTCACGCTCGCATACAAATAAACGTGGACAACGCCATCTATTGGAAAAAACGCAATGACTTTTTGAACAATCCAATAGTATTAAAAACACATTTAAAAAAAATAATGTTTTAAACATTTTTTTTAAATTGTTTAAAAAAAAAGCATATTTAATTGAATCTGATGTTTAAAACATGTTTTAAACATTAGTTTAAAAAAAAACTTCTAAACAAAACAACCCTGGAGGACAGCCAGCGCAGTCGGGGAAGATCGGTCCGCTTGATAATTCGCGCGTTTAATTTCGTACATTGAAATTTGCTAAATTTACATTTTCTCAGTAATAAACTGATGTGTAAACCTGATTTTTTTGTAATCTGGGGTAGCTCGAGATATAATCAAATAGTTTAATCAAATGTTTCGCAAAGTAATTGTAACATGAAATTTTTAATTTTTTGTTTCTTGAATTTTTATTTTTTAGGTTTATTACTAAAAAATCACGTTTGAGTATGAAGTGCATGTCTAATTAACAAATTTGTCACATTAGCTATGTTTCTTTATTTAACATGCTGTAAAAAGTATTTAATTGTTCAATTAGACAATTAAACAAAATTATCAGTATAAAATTGTTTTTGTGAATTTAATTGCAGATGCAAATATGACATATGTAAACAAATAATAAATAATTTGCCAAATGTTAATGTAACTGTTGAATATAGTTGCAAAATATATTTTTCATGTAACATTAATTTATTTTTTATAATATTTGCGAAAATTAGTGTTATATCTTTAACAGTTTTAAAAAATGTCCAAGTGGACACTTTTTATATATACTAAACGTGATTTTTTAATAATAAACTGAAAAAATAAGAGTTAGTTTCTTCAAGAAAGAAAAAATTTTCTAAACTAAAAATGGTTACAATTCGAGATTTTTTTAACAGCAAATTCAATTTATTCGGTATCCCTACCGTTTACCGCGTCTAGTCATATCGTCTAATCACATTGACAAAGAATCGATCAATCCGACGAGATATCGATTGTTAAGCGACGCATGCGTCAAACAATCAGATCATCATGGCCGCTCTAACTGTTTCGTCGAACTGCACGCGTCTCGTCTCGTGGAAAGGTATTACCGCGTTACCGCTAAGATCCTTTCCGTATCGATTGTAAAACACGTTCGCCCGCATTTGAGATCTATTCAATAAAAATTTGGAAAGCAAAGAAAATCTCATTTTTCTCGACCAAGTGCATCCTCGAAGCAATAATAGCGCGGGAAACGCTTGGACGTGATCGCATGGCCGCGCCATTACAAATCAACGTGAATGTCGCAAGATCGCCAACACAATTCTTCCTTGATAAATTGGTGATAGACGGAACTCTTATTCTTAAAAATTAAAGTCACAGTGATTTAAAAAAAAAATTGTTATCTCAGTTTCTATTAATCGGAGAATAATCTTTTTTTTTTAAATTCATAAAAAAATGTCAGCTTTCGAATACTTCACACGGCTATTGATATGATGCATATTAATGAAATTATTTGCATTTTTTTACACGGAAAAAATACCTACTTTTCAAAGTCATTTTATAACAATATAACTGCAAAAAACCGTTTTATTATTATTGGGAGTACAAATTAGTTCGGTCCGTTTTCTTAAAGATTGCTCCAGCTGTTGTGAATGGTTCATAGTGACAGCTGATTTTGGCGGTTTCAGAGAGGTTAAACATCTGCTAATAATATTAAATTTATATCGCTTTGAGTTTCATACGAAAACCTTGATTTTTACTGTGTTTGAAATGTCAAATTTTGTGTTAACCAAGCAGCATTTGTGTTAACTAAAAAGCAGCGGGAGGTTTTAACTTTCTGCTTTAATTGGAGAAAAGTGCGGCTGAAGCCCATCGAATGCTTGTCGAAATTTATGATGACACTGCTCCAACTGATAAATCATGTAAGGAATGGTTACGACATTTCAAGGATAAAGATTTCAACATTGAAGACAAGTCTCGCTCTGGACAGCCAAAAAAATTCGAAGACAAAGAATTAGAGGCATTACTCGAAGAAGATCAAAGTCAAACGCAAGAGGAGCTTGCAGAATCATTGGCGATAACTCAACAAGCCATTTCTGTACGATTGAAAGTCATGATTCAAAAACAAGGAAATTTTGTGCCTTATGAACTGAAACCGAGAGACGATAAAAGGCGATTTTTCACTTACTGATTCAAAGACAACAGAGAAAAAGTTTTTTGCATCGGATTTTGACTAGAGATGAGAAGTGGATATTCTACGACAATCCCAAGAAGAAAAAATACTAAGCCCGGTCAATCGTTGCCATCGACCTCAACATCAACACCACGGCCGAACATTCATGGTTCGAAGATGCTCAGATCATGCTCTGTATCTGGTGAGACCAAAAGGGTCTTATCTACTATGAGCTGCTGAACCTGGCGATTCCATTATAGGCGATCGGTATCGGCTACAATTGATTCGTTTGAGCCGTGCATTATGAGAAAAACGGCCAGAATACGAGCAAAGACATGATAAAGTTATTCTTCTTCATGACAACGCTCGACCTCATGTCGCTAAAGTCGTAAAAAAATATTTGGAAACGCTCAAATGTTTGTTTGGGATTTTACCGCACCCGCCATATTCTCCGAATATTGCTCCTTCTGGTTGTTCCGAAGGATGCAGCAAGTCACCGGTTCACTTCTTTCACAGAAATCGAAAATTGGCTCCAAAATTGGATCCTCCAAAGACGAGTCATTTTTTCGAGATGGAATTCGAAAATTGCCTGAGAGATGGGAAAAAATAGTAGGCAGCGATGGACAATACTTTAATTGATCTGTTCATTTTGTTTTGAAATAAATGCATAAAAAAAAGGACCGAACTAATTTGTATTCCCAATAAATACACATGAGAGATAGTGCAACTCTTGAAGAAGAAAAATCACCCCCTATAAATTGCTGTGCGACTGCTCAAAGATGAAAAAATTAAGTTTTCCGCAGACAGGTTTTTAGTGAACAAATGGTTTTTTACAAAAATTAATGAACATTTCAGGACTACATTTGTTTGTTACAAGGGCTACATTTTACGAGAATTTCAAAGCTTTGCGTTTAAATCTCAATGAACAGAGAGCGAGTGAAAAAAGACCTTTATCAGTGTTTTTTATTTTTTTCTACTGAACTAATAGATCGATTTTAATGTCCCATTTTGTAGGTATTATATATATTTCGAATACCTACATTTTTATACCTAATTTTTTTCTATACAATCAATATCTTTCGTTTTAATAAGCGAAAAATAATTTTACAAATGCTTTTTGCAACTATTCGATTTTTTTTCGCATATTTTCTTCACAAGTTTCAAGTCTCAAATATACGTATTTTTTTTCTGATGGCTTTTCGAGAAGAGAAATGCTGATTTATAATTTTTTCAGGTAAAATTCTACTTCTATTGAACTATTCTTGCTACTCGAGTTTATAAACGAGAGATATATTATAAAACATGCACGAAAAATCGTAAACAATTAAATATCTCATAAACTATTGCGTTTAACATGATTTATACTATTCTGGATTAATGGTAAGGATACATTATTATTACAATTTATTAAAACTTACATGTAATTTAGAATGCTTTCCGCCCCTTATTAGTGCTTAGGGCTACCAAGTGGCCGAGATTGCAGAGAAAGCATTTTCAATTGTTTGAAACAAGTGATTAGTGTGAGAAGGAGCTATCTTGTTCTCGGCGCGCCGCGGCGAGAGTACGGACATGGGCGCGTACTTAAGTGTGTGCTACCGGTTTCGCCAGACCGCCATCTGATTTTGTGTCACCACCGTCAACGCAGAGTTTTTGGCTGAGTAGTCAGGAGCCTTAAGATAACTTGATGCTTTCTTTTATGTGTAATAGGTATACATACACATGTATTCTCGAATGTAATTTTCTCGCGCGCGCGCACGCACGCACGCACGCACGCACGCACGCAAACACATTCATCAATTATCTTGTCCTTTCCTTGTTCTTGTTTTTGTTCATATATAACTGGTTACTCACATTCGCGCGTGATTGCGTGTCGCACGCGGACATCCTCTGCGCGCTTTATTTAGTAAATCGTGTATTTTTTTATAAGTAAATCGCAGTACAAAATAAGCTACCGCAGAAACATAGATTTTTGCGCGAATTATATTTTATCTTCAAAACGGGGTTTATCTATATAATTATTATATTAATACATAATTAACAGTGAACTATCGCAATAGAATTCCGTGAACAAATTTGTGTCATGCGTGTAATGAAACGGATTATATTTCAGCAACAGAAATTTCAATTAATATATATATATATATATATACATAACTCATCGAGAGAAGATCTGAAGAAAGTCTCCAGCTAATATAAATGTTAATTCTTGTATTTGTATTAGAATATTAACTCCGATAACATTTTGAATGCGGCAATAGAACATTTAGAGCGTGATCCAAATTGCTTAAGACTTAATATTCTGAAGAAAATTAGGAATGACTCTTGTATGATTTGTAATTGTGCACTTCCATAATTACGTCATTTATCTTTAAAATGTAGGATTCAGGTTTTCATTGTTACAAATATTTATTCCTATATCAACTCAATGTTGTGAACGTCATTTAGATAAGGGGAATCTTTTGACAATCTTATAACAGGGTTCACAATTTATCAACCGTATAGATTAAACGGTACTAGGGTAAGCAATTTTTTTCAAGGTCTTCGTGCACAAATAAATAAATGATAATAACCGAATTGTTTTCGATATAACTGCTTTTAGTGATGATGAGTTTTTTGTAATAAGTCTCATATCAAAAGAACGATTTGAAGAAATAAAGGGTCTTTCAATAACGACGCTCGATTTTTAAATGTAAATAAAACAAGTTGTGTGTGAGATATCCACTCAATTTTTTTTTTTATTTGAAAGAATATTTTATGGCATTAAGTATGGAATATAACGTCGCTCAAATGTTCGCCGCGGCTTGGTGACACGTATTCGAGCGGTCCAATTTTCGATGACTTTCTCGCATAAATCTGGCTGAATTTGCTGGATAGCGTTTGTTATGTTGACTTTGAGAGCATCAATTGTTTGCGGTTTATTCGTATAGACCTGCGATTTAAGATAGCCCCAAAGGAAGAAGTCTAAAGGCTAAATCACACGATCTCGGTGGCCAGTTCACGTCGCCGCCGCGCGAGATAATCATGCCCTCAAATCGCTCGTGCAGAATGTCCATCGCGGCATGCGGTGTGTGCCACCCTATTGGAACCTCATGTTATCGGTATCCATATCATCCATTAGGCCACAAGAAGTTGCTTATCATCGATTTGCGCTCGCCGTTGACGATTATGGCAACGCCCGTTTCGTTTTGGAAGTAGGACCGATGATTCCGCCAGACCAAAATCCGCACCAAACAGTGACTTTCTCGGGATGCATTTGGAGCTGGTGTATCTCGCGTGGATTGGTCGTCTCAAATTCGACAATTTTGCTTGTTCACATAATCATTCATCCAAAAATGGGCCTCATCGCTAAAGATGATTTGTTTGGCGAAATTTGGGTTAACTTCCAACTGCTCCAGAACCCAATCAGCGAACACGGCGTTGTCTATAGTCGTTTACCTTAAGTTCCTGGGTCAGTTTATAGGGGTGCAAACCCAACGCAAAATTCGCCAAGTTGAAATCGCAAGGCCAAGTTCTTGTGAATGATGAGAAATTGATCGTCTCGGGTTTTCCCGTACACTCTCACGCACAGTAGCGATGTTTTCAGCAGACCTTGCGTTTCGGCGACGTACTGGTTGGCTGATTATCGAACCGATCGACTCGAATTTGGTCACCAAACGTCGAATAATCGATTCGGCAGGACGGTTGTAGCGAGAATAAAAATCACGTAATGCGCGGAACGTTTCTCAAACGGAGCACTGATTTTGATAATAAAATTTTATGATTTGCACACGTTGCTCAACACTATGACCTACCATGATTTGCCATACACTACTAAACAATTCACAACAAATTTGACAGATGTCACTTTAACAACATGGCAACTATGATCTAACAAATTTCGAGCGTCCCTATTGAAAGACTATATTTAATTTTGTGTGTTCTTGTTGCCGTTAATAATACACTTAGGTATATTTCCAAAAAAAACTTATTACTATTTCTAATAAAAATGCGTCACAATTTTTCCGATGAATTCTTGGGAGTAATTTTCAAATATTCTAGTAAACAGGCTGTTAATCTTGAGTTGAGTCTTGTAAGAAAATCCTTAATGTTACAATTTGTATCAAACACTATAGATCTCAATTCCATTACTCGAGAGGTATACATTAGAGATCACATTACTTCATTTCTTAATGCATTGTACAATCCGGAACCGAACGATCTAAAAGCAATTTTAATTGTTGATGCAACGTATAGTTATATGGAAAAATCATCTAATTTTAAAATTTTAAGGCAATCCTTCTCTATGTATAAAGATCATCTAGTTAAATCTGTACTTGTAGTTGCTCCTGATGGATTCTTGATATACATGGACCTTATTTTTCTAACAGCAGGAATAATGATGCAGTAATTCTTAAAAGTGAATTTGATGCAGTTATGGACTTAGAGCCTGGTTACGACGAAAAGACATAATCATTGCGGACAGAGGTTATCGTATTGTACCTTTTTTGGAAGAAGGAATTGATTGTAAGATTCCACCTGTCCTCAAAAGAGATGAATCTCAGCATACTACAAGGGCTGCTAATGAATCTTGATTGATTACAAAATCTAGATGGATAGTTGAAGCTCGAAATGAATACATTAAAACAATATTCCATTTTATTGATGACATCATTCCTACGGCACGCATTCCGAACCTACTATTCTTCTATCTTATAACTGGAGAAATAATAAATTGCTATCGAAACTTGATATTAATGGAAGAAACTACTGTACTTGCTCACAGAATAATTGAAAAAGTCAATCCAAATATCGTGCAAGCAAGAGTAGAACAGGAGAATCTTTTTAGGAAGAATGCTGTATGGAATAAATTAAATGAGAATGAGACCAGGATTTTCCAAGATGTGATATGTGATACGAATTATTTGAAAGAATTAACATTTGGTATTTATCAAATAGGGCTGGCGCCATCTTATATTCAAGATAAACTCGATATAGAGGCAATTGATGTCTTCGAATTTGATGAACAGAAATGAACCGGGCTTTATATGAATAAGATTATATTCACGATTTCGCGATCAAATTTCAAATGTGGATCAAATATCAAATGTGGATTGCTCATCAACTGGATAATGAGAATGTACCGATTCTAGGATATTATTGCACATGTAAAACTGGTGCAAGAACTTTGAGATGTTGCGCTCATATAACAAGTATTATATGATTTTTAAGCTATGCACGACATCAGCTTAATGTGAAATATCCAAACAGAACTGTCTTAAATCGAATGTTGATAGAAATAATCAAGAATAGAATGATATAGATAGGTAAGTCAAAATGAGAGGCGAGGGGATTCACGTTAAATAAGCACCCCGATATGAGAAGTGAGGGGACTCACGTTAAACAAGCACCCCAATGTGAAAGATGAGGGTACTCACATTAAACAAACGTTGTATATGTATATTATATATATATATAAAAGAAAGCATCAAATTATTCTTCTATATCTTAAGAAGGTATGGTAGCATTCAAATTTTGTGATTTCAAAGTGTTGTATCTTTTTATCTGTTGATTTTATGTGAATGTGGCAATGGAGACATTTGTTTAAAATCACAAGAAGTACATATCTCAAACATATCTCAAAACAGAGCAATTTGACCGGGGATATTTTTCCATAAGAAACGTGCGAAGTCCTTTAATTTTTTTTCAATGTAATCTTTTGAAAAAAATACTTTGTAGGAAATTGAACAAAGATTTATATGCAATTTTTTTTTGATAAGTAGATGAATGTAATCAGGATGAAAAAAATATTTAAGTTACTTTCATTTTTTTTAAGAATCGAATCAAAAAAGAATTTAAAAATATTCTCATTGATATTTAAGTATAATTGAATTTTTTAGAATTTTATTTGATTTTTTATTTTGTAAGTTAAAATCGAAAAATTTTGTAAGTTAAAAAAAATCATTTTTTTGTTCTAACTTTGTCACGTCTCCATATAGAAATCTAAAATTTGATATGTAAGTGTTTTTTTTATATAAGATACCTTAGAAAAAAAGGTTAACTCAAAAAGCAGTGGTGGCATTTTCATCATGCTTATTCCGTTAAGTCCGTTTTGATGAAGAACCTGCTGAACTGAGAATGATTGACGATGTTTTATATATGCAGAATTTCAACTTGTAATAATTTGTACAACTGAAGATGATCATATTAAAAGTTAAAAACATACGATTATATTATAATATTTTGATTATAATTTTTTAATAGTATATAACATCCAGCTTGGCTCAAATGGCCCTTATTTATAATTGATCAAAATTATATTTAAGATCGTCTTAAATATAGAAGACTATAAATATCGAACTGACTATAAATACCGAACTATGATGGCACCATTTATCTCACTTTGCCAAATTCACTTCAAATTCAATTCAAATATATAATTAGGTTTTTAAAATGCAACAATATAAAATGTACACTAGTTTATCCATAAAGAACAGATCTAATGGAAGATATCTCTATAACCAATGTTTGTGTTAAAGATAAATTTATTTAAAATATATATTTTAAATAAAAAAAATAAGTTATTTTTTATGTATTATTTTAAATAACTTCTTCTAATTACCGAAATAGAAACCGACCGAATTAATGTAAAAACATAATATAATAGAAAACGCCTTAAGGATCGGTCAAAATTGGAAGTTTCGAATAATATAATATTCTAAGTTCATGAATTAATTAATTTTAAATGTGTGACTGTACGCCGAAACATTTGGACATTAAGACACAATTAATTTGAGATGCTATAATAATAATCACGAGCCAAAACGTTCGGGCAATCGAATATATATAATCTCCCCTTATTTCAAATAAAAAATTTTTATTGCGAAAAATATTACCTCCCAAGATTTGAACCTGGGATCTCTCGACTTTCCGGAGAAAGTGTCTTAGCTAGCTCGACCACGGAGGCTTCGCGGAAATATTCATCGCAATAACTGACATGTATAGTGAGAGAACACGTAACCAGGCGGCGTATTTTAAAGATGTACAATTGGATGTACAATTGTTGACAAAAGTGCCCCAAATTCGAAATATTCGCATAACTGCGCCAAATGTGTAGTAAATGTGATAACTTATATAAATGATAGCTAATACAATATAGTTTATTTCTAAAAAGTTATTTTTCATTTTTTCAATATTTTATTAACTTTATTTGTCATTTTTCAACTTTCGATAATAAAATTTTTGGCAATGAAAATGCCTTGAATTCAACCTTAGAGCATGAAATTTCTTAGTTTTCGTATCAGCTAAGTCAATATTATTAATTTACAATCCAATACTTGACAAATTTTGAACCTGATCGCTTTCTAAATTAATGTATATATTTACGTGTATATATATATATAATTATATTTATATTATATATACATATATATTGTATATAAAATATATAGCTTATATGAAAAAATGAGCACAGCAGGAAATATTAAAATCGGAAATTGTAAAATCTGTGAAAAAAAATTTTGACGAACATATTATAAAGTTCGTGAAGTCTATGAATGTTTTATGTTTCTTTTATATTTGAGAACATATTATCTGTCGACTGTTATAATTATACATATATACACCTTGATATAAGTATACAAAAGCTAAGTAGGGATTACATCCGTGTATAAAAATTTTACAATCATGTAATATTATATATTTCAATCTATATTTTAAATACAACAGGTAAACATGAATTGTCTAACGTGTATGAAGTCCTCATCTTTTGGCATCGCAAGTTTTGATAACAGTTCCATTGGCATCTGCAATAGTTCTATAGTTCCTGATAGGATTTATAAATAGTTCCATTGATTTAGCAAAAACAAATAACACTTGAAAATTTTCGGTGCTAACTTCCCGTGGCACCGCAAGATTCGAAAAAATCAATTAAAAATTATGAAATTTTATAGTTCTCGAAGAGTTCTACAATTCCTGATAGGTTTTAATAATAGTTCCGGTCTCTAAGTAATTTTAAATAATAATTAAACCTGCGCGCTGGCATCGCACCACAAGAATAAAGTATTTTATAACAGCCAGTTCCAGCCGACTTGTTGGCATTTTCCTATAGTTCTACAATAGTTCCGACGATTTTTATAGATATTGCTCAGAGTTCTAGTCTTTAAGTACTTTTTAATAATAATAATAATATCCGCGCACTAGCACCGCACCACAAAAATAAAATTCCTTTTAACAGTCAGTTCCAGCCGACTTGTTGGCATTTTCCTATAATTCTACAATAGTTCCGACGATTTTTATAGATTTCGCTCAGAGTTCTGCTCTTTAAGTCACACTTTGTCATCTGACATTTTGATAATAATAAAGCCCAATATTTAAATTTCATTCAAATATTCTTAAAGTGAACATTTCAAGACATGCAAACTTCATTTTGCATTTTTAAACATATTTTTATCTTCATTATTTATCAAGTTATGATCATTTGAAATTTGGTAAATTTTTCCTGCTTTTTCAGTGTACTGCTTTTTTTGCAGTTGTATACTCGTTGCTCCATTAAAAATACTAGTAATGTATATTTTACTTTTAATTTCATATATTTTAGAAATGTAACATAGCATACTAAACATATGTAATAATATTACATAATTCTTTCAACACGTTAATTTTCCCTTAATCTTTTAATTTCAAACGGTGTACAAATACGTTTAACAAATCGAGATATACGTCCGAAAAACGTATGCATTCATACGCCGAAATAATGAATATGCAACTTTTATCATTTCACGTATATTTTCTTTAAATTCGCAATAAATTTTTTATAAATTTAAAATGCTAGTACCATAAAGTTGACAAAAAAATTTAATTTGTAAAATTATTATTTTTTCAGTTTGATTATGTTGCAAATACAAAAGTAATCGATGCTCATTAACATATTAAAAGAATTTGTTTACTTAAAAATTGTAAAAGAATACTTTCTCCAAGTTTGATTGCAGTTGCCGCTTCCCTTACATACAATCAGTTAATATCCTTATATTACTTATATTACTTACAGAAGCGTTCAAACCAATGGAAAACGCTGTTGAAAACGAAAAATCAGTTGGAACTGGCTGTTAAGGAGATTGTAAGGCAAATGCAATATTATATTATATTATATTAAGAATTATTTGAGAAAATTGCAGATTGTTTTAAATTACAATTAAAAGTAATACAAAAAAATTGATGAAACAGTTGACCATCTGAATCAAAAGTTATTTCAATAAAAAATATTTTTTAAATTTGTATTCTAATTGAAATATATAAAAATGTATTACAAAATAAAGATAAAATCTCAATTTTTTTATATAAATATTTCATAAATACAAAAAATTTATGCAGTTACATTAAAATGAAGACATTAACTGTTTAGTAAATAAACAAAATATTTATTTATTATAAACTAATTGGTGAATCTTAATGAAACTTTGCATAAGTCATTTTTAGTATTTGAAATATTTATATAAAAGAATTTAGATTTTGTTATTTTTAAAAAATTTCTATTCATAACAATAAAATTAATAACAAATAATATTATATAAATAATCTATAAAAATGTATTGCTAAATAAAAACAATGTTATCAACACAACTCACATGTATATAGTTTGTTTAAAGTGTAAATATTAATATATGTATTTTATGTTTTCTTAAGAGGTATTCTTGTGATGTGGTCCTAGTCCGTAAATTTAATTATTATCAAAAAGTACTTAAAGATTACAACTCTGTGCGAAATCTATAAAAATCGGAACTATTGCGGATCTAAGGAAAATGCTAAAAAATCAGTTAGGACTGGCTGTTAAAAGATACTTTACTCTTGTGGTGCGGTGCCAGCGCGCAGGTTTAATTATTATTTAAAATAACTTAGAGACCGGAACTATTGTTAAACCCTATCAGGAACCATCTCTTCGAGAACTATAAAATTTCATAATTTTCAATTGATTTTTTCGAATCTTGCGGTGCCATGGGAAATTAGCATCGCAAATTTTCAAGTGTTATTTTTTTTAGCTAAATCAATGAAACTATTTATAAAATCTATCAGGAACTATAGAACTATTGCGGTGCCAATTTCACACACGTAATATAATTGTCTAATTATAATTTCTTTTATGTATATGTTTCCTTCAATTTAGGCTGGCAGAATTTCAATCAGATTTTATAATAAAACCCCAAAATGAATTTACTACTATCAATTTGAATCATCACATCAGTCAAAACTATCAGATGAATCTTTTACTTTTACTTTAATATGGCTTCATATGATATGGGATGGAATACAAGAGGTACAGGACAAAATTACAGCTTGAATGGCTTTGGAGCTATTATTGAAAAAATGAGCGGCATGATTTTAGATTATTCGACATGCAATAGAAAATACAAAATATGTGATGCAAATGTTGAAGCACCAGATCATGATTGTCGTAAAAATTTCGATGATTCTGCAAAAGCATTGGAACTTTATGTCAAGAAACTTGTAGTCGAGCCATACTTAAGTCTCAGAATGTTGAGATTGGTATCTTAATAAAAGAAGATGACAGCTCTACTGTTGCAGCATGCTGAGCTGCAACGCGATCATTATCAAACAATCAGATGCCAATCACACTGCAGATGGAATTAAAACGATTGTACTGAAATATTCAGAGAAACCATAAAAAAGTAACAAAAAATTGTACATCTCCACAGATACTTCACGTACGTTATGGCGCAGAATAGAAGTAACAGTAAAGCTATGACTGATGCAGTACTTAACATACCTCGTCATGCATTTAACGATCACAGTAAATGTGGATGTACATGGGATGTGAATTTATTCAAAACAAGGAAAACTATAATCATAAAATAATACCAGGAGGATTTCATGATCCACAGCTTTATTCGGCACTTGAGGAAATATTTGATAAACTAGCGGATAATGCAGAAACGTATGCTCCGTACGTAAGCTCCGAAATCCAGATATTACAGTATGTCTGCGTCCGCCGACTTTCTATTTGCGTGTGCTGTTGGTCTAAAAAACATCGGGGAAGATTATACAAAAAAAAAATAGCAGAAACTGTAAATTTGTCATCAGATAAATATCATTTGCAACAATACATTTCAAGAGTACAAAAGATTGCAATGTAAAGACGAATACTAATAGCATCTTCTGCTTTCAAAAAAAGACGAATGGCTCTGAAAAAATAGCGATCAGCCTTACGTTATAGAAAAGAAACTGCTGAGAATGTTATATATGAAAGTAATTGCTTTCTTCTCAGTCAAGAAACATCATGAAATGAACATGGTAGAAGAAAACGATGATGATAACGTCATTATTCTGTTGGATTTGAAAACTTCAGACTTTGAAATAAATTGTGATATTTTACAGATTGTTGCGAAATGTAATTTTTCGACTTATATTAATCCTGTTCGAGATATTTCCGAGAATGTCACTCGAATCAATGGGCTTACAAATAATGGAGAATTACTGTACCATGGAAGAAAAGTTCAAGCAGTATCTATGAGAGCAGCCTTAGAATGTCTAAATAATGATTGATGTCACTTGAAAAATAGTACTGTTACATTGCTGTTCATAATCTCAATTTTGATGGTCCCAGATTACTACAAACTATCAGTAAATATGATTTAATCAATGAATTTTCTGCAGTAATATATGGATTTATTGATACTAATTGTTATCAAAAATATTACTCGAAAAGGTCAATGTTCCATTAGCAGATTAGCGGATTGGTGCAATATCTCCACAGTTGGAGCACTCAATGCTCTAAGACTGTATATTTTGCTAAAAATTCTTCAAAAGTTGAAAATCACAAAAAAGATATTATTATTATTAAAACATTCAAAACCTTTCACCGAACAGATAGATAATTGGAATTTATTTGAAAAAATAAATCAAATATTACGGACTCTAACATCTCTACAACATATAGGCTTATTAATACGTAAAAAATTGGCGATGGCTGAAATCGATATAAATATATTACAAAATTCTTATGAAACTATTGTGCTAATAGAGTCTCTAAATTAGTTGAAAACAAAATGAAAAATAAATCCCTGCAGAATCTTCAACACAATCATCGATAAAAAAAATAATTGAATCTGTTGAAAAGTATATTAAGCATAAAAAATTAAGTCAAATTTCACCTAATTAAACCAAAGTTTTAGCTTTATGTATTAATAAATATATAAATTTTGAAGTTATAAATATTGCAATATTATGTATTATATATATTTATCTTTGTTTAGTAATTTTCTTCATGTTTTTCTGAAAATTACTTTATCATTTTTACTTGTGTTATAGAGGATGTAGCAATAAAATTATTTATATCGTTATTCTGCAAAATTATTGCTTTTTCTATATATTATTTATCAAATTATATATTATTTGGTTTCCGGATTTGAGAAAACTTACTGCATACATTCTTTATTTAGTTTTTAATTAAATTTTTGGTATTATTTTTTCTATACTTTTTACATTGCCGCACTTACACAGTCGGTCATGGACGCAGTTTAAAAACCGCAAAATTGTTACGAATAATAATTTCTTTGAAACCGTGTTGTTAAAATTAATATAATTTTGCAAAAAGTTCCAGTAATTCAAGATCTATACGTACAAAAAAAATTAAATTTTTGGTACTATTTCTTCTATTTCTTCTATTTTGGTACTATTTCTTCTATACTTTTTTTACTCATTCGATAGAGTTGCGTTTCCCGTAAGAAAATGTCTTTTATAGAACTTTAATACTAAAACTGGCCAATTACTTTTCAGTATTAAAAATATTATCAACAATACTTTTAATACTGAAACTCAAAATAAGTTATTAATTGAACAGTACTAGTATTTCTATAATCATCATAATTAAAATAATAATTACTCTAACGGTTTAATGACTCTACTTGAAATTTTTTTTAGTATATTACAAATAATGAAGGAAAAGTTTCCCGAAGTTTCATCGATTTAATACTATTATTTTGGAAATAGCTCCGATACATCCTTAAGAAATAAAAACCGATCGAGTTAACATAATATCATAATAAATATAGTAGAAAGCGCCTTAAGGATTATTAATATTTCAGATTGTCAGATGTCTTAATGTCCGAATGTTTCGGCACATAGTTGAGATTAATTACATTTGAGATTAATTAAATTCATGAACTTAGAATATATATATATATATATATATATATATATATATATATATATATATATATNTATATNTNTNTATAAGTAAACTATACTATATATATATATATTATTTACTT
>NW_012130075.1:6455771-6461720 GCF_000143395.1 Atta cephalotes
TACGTACGTACGTTACGTACTACGTATAGTAGTATATATATATAGTATAATAATATATATATATATATATATATATATATATATATATATATATATATATATATATATATATATGCATTCTCTGTGAATTTAAAACGTAAATCGACTATGTAAAATACACTATTATTTTTCTACCTTGACTTTACTCCTTTATTCGGTTGTTTTTTTAGAAATTTATTTTAATTGCAAAGCAATTAAAATAACAAGCATTTATTGTTACTATTTACTATTTCAGAATATTTCGATTGATATTGTATGTAAGAATTGAAATATATTATAGTGATGATCAAACGCACTTCTGCCCTATTATGCTCTCAATCGCCCAGATATTTCTGATTGATGATTATTTCAGAATTTATTTAAAATACATACTTTTTATTTTAAATCATAAATAAGAATAGTTGTTTAAAATACCTCACCTCTTAAAATCTTAATAAAAATACTCATTTGACATGTTTTCACTCAAAATGAAAGAATCTCACAGAAAAACACGGCGATCAACCTCGTGAATCGAGTTATTAAGCATTAAGTTGATTCTACAATGAGTCAGTAATCGATTGTCCTAAGTCTTATCAATGAATCCGTGAAGTTATCCAACAGCCAATTAATACAATTAAGACTACTGATTTTCTTAAGACTGATCCTTCCTATTAGTCGAGCTGAACGACTCGTACAACTAGTAGAGTAGTACAACTAATCACCTAAGTATTAAAACTGATTAAGACTTAAGATTTCCGACTACCGACTCATTGTAGAATTAGCTTAACGTTTAATAACTCAATTCATGATCTTAGTTGTACAAGTTGGTTGTTAGAGGTTAAGATACGTCATCCCAATTCGATACAGCGTTATATATACGTTCTTACTTTAATTACACAAATTCTTTACTTTATAAAATCAAATTCGTTTCTTTAAAAACACAAATTCACTGTTAATGCATAGATTAGATCGATTAGAAATAACTTTTCACGAAAATAATTAATTTATTGTAATTAATGGTTTATGGTTTTTAGAAAAAGGAAATACGTACCGTTTTTTTATTTGTCAATCACTCGTCAATATCGATCGACTGTTAATGTAAGTTTTATCTCTTGATCACTTGCGTAAAAAATTAGAAGTACGATGAAACAATACATTCTACATAATTACCAATGGCCACCAACGCAGTTGCCAACTCGCTAATAGAAAAAAAATCTCTAAATCAGGGTTGAAAAGTTTCTAAAAATCTGCAGATATTTCCAAAAAAACTTGAAAATCTCCTTTTATTAGAAAACTGCAAAATTTCTTCTATAGTAATTAAATTATTTATTTAACAAAAAAAAGAAAAACTAAGGCCGCAAACTTTTCCATGACACATCGTGCATGAGTGAATCAACTAATCAGAATCTTTCCTTTCCTCCCATTCTCTGAAAAAGAACAATTTCGATTGATTTCAGTTGATTCCCTTATACATTAAGGCGTCTACATGATAAGGTGTAAGCTTGATCTACAACAGGTTTTGAACTTTAAGCTGTAAGAAATGGACGAATTGATTATTCTCCTCACATTCGATTGTAAAAGTGCCTTTTCATGCTGATGCTTAACGCTCATTTTTAGCATTAAAATAAGTCACATGATCAAAATTGCTTGATATTTATCAATTTCTATAGGTATATTTTCACATGCTACTAAAATAAGCAATTGTAGCGACAGATTTGTCATTATCCAGAGGCTGAAATTTTGTAGTTTGAATAGTTTCAAGCGTCAAATGCTATTGACAGTGCTGACATACTGTATCGACCGTGTAGACCACCGTTGACTACAATATATATAAATTTATTCACAAAATATCACATTTAATTTATTCTTTTTTTTATTGCTGATCCAGATAGAGGATTCGATGCAATCAGAATAATCTAATATCTGTTTAATTCAGCGTATTAATATTGCAAAAGATACATGAAAAATACAAACAACATATCGAATCTGTCGCTCAAATGTCAAATTTAACTTCTTGCCTTTTTTCATGTATAAACTTGTCGCTGTAATAATTTTGCGACAAAAGTCTTCATGTGATCGTTTTTGTCGCTGAAACGATCAGTTTGAGCAATTCGTGAAAATGCACCTTTTTACGTGACTTATAGCGAATTTGATTGGGAGCACTCAGTGCACTCTGGTGCACACTGCCGTCGTACACAAAATAACGTAAAAATTATACATAAACATAGAAATTGATTAAGTCCTGAAATACTCGATACATTTTATTGTACTAGGTAAAATATGTATTTTATAATATTCGAAATATTTGCACTTCACTTTTATACTCAAATTAAAGTACAACATTGATGCATATCTCGCACTCAACTGTAATTGGTCACTTTTTTATGGCTTAAGGTTAAAACACCTAGAACTACGTTTCAAAATTTCCTCTCCGAAGAAGTTCTTCCTCGAAGAGGAAGTTTTGGAACGTAGTCTAGGGTGCATATGTTTACCTGAGATCTATAATAGAGTTCTAATGTCTCCGGCATACGTTCATCGCGCGTAACACGCGATATCCAATGTACAGCTTTACTGATGTTTTCATTCTAAAGGTATACCCTTATTGGATATCGCGTGTCATGCGCGACGGACATTGCGCTGATGTGTCAGAGCTATAAGCCTTAAGCCATACAAAATGAACGAATCATAGATTATTCTTTTCAAATTTGATTGTAATTGGTCAATTTCTTACGACTTAAGATATGATCAATGCGGTGTTGTAAACGCTTCGAAGTGTTTTTTAATTGGTCAGTTTGTAAAATTCTTTCTTTTAATTGTTCTTCTATCAAACATTTGTAGTGAGACTTTGATCACAACCTTAAAACATTTTAATATTGTAGATCCGGGGTAGTCCAAATTTACAAGTATTTTAAGCTTTAAGCCATAAGAAATCGATCAACTACAGTCGAATACGAGACTAATTCATTGTAATTCGTCCATTCCTTATGGCTTAATAAGACTTAAAAATCTATTGTAAATCCGGGGTTACGCAGTGACTAACGCATCCACTTTCTCATCTGCCAGTCACATAACTTAATTTACTGAACGGATCTCTGCATAAATAGCTGCTCAGTCACAGTCTAGATATATCAGTTGCTACACTGCACGTCGGTTTCTTTGATGTAGGAGAGACAAAGTCACGTGATCTGTGGCCATTTTAAGAACTGTACACGCACTCATATTTAAATATTTCAGCTAAATTACGACACTGATTAAAATGAGCATTCTTCAATAAAAGACGTATGATACAATGGAATATAATAAATTTCATCTTTGTTTAATATTGCAAACAAGGATAAAATTGAGTAAAATTGAGTTTTAGGCTATCCCTAATAGCACAAACGTCGACTGTAAATTGATTTTGCTAAACCAGGTCTTTAGAGTAGACTGTAAGTCGACTTTGCACAGACGTCCTTCTAATCGATTTTTAGAACACTTAGTGCGATTTACGCTCATAAAGCTTAAATGTGAAATCATTTCATCCTTGTTATTTAACTATAGTTAAACAAGGATGAATGCTATGAACGTTGTGGGCATGAATTGGATCACAGCCTAGAATAGTTGACTTAAAGTCGGCTTACAGTCGTCTTTAAAGTGGGACACTTTAAAGTTGTATCGTCAACTTTAGACGACTTAGAGATATCTCCAAGTTGTCTAAAGTCGACTACGGACGTCCATTTTTCAAACGTTATAGTCTAGAAGTTATAGTCGATTCAGAGTCGACTCAAAGTCGACTTTGTGCTGTTAGGGATGTTTCTTGCTGGAAAACCATATAGTAAAATTATAAAATAAATGAAATTATAAAATAAATGGATTCGCGCGCGCGCGCGCGCGCGCGCGCACACACACACACACACACACACACACACATTTCAACAATAGTACATTTTATATATATACATATAAATAAGGTGTTTATAGATATATTTTTTTAAAGAAAAATTTTATTTTATTTAATAATCATAATAACTGCTGTTCTGGAAAAAGTAAATAATATAGAAGAATTAGAATATATATAACTTTAAAATAAATATAATTTTAAAAATTATTTAAAAACACAAGTTATCTGTTTTAAAAACAACAATTCACTGCTTTAAACGTACAAATTCTCTGCATTAGCAGTTTGTGTTTTTTAAGCATAAAATTTGTGTTTTTTAATCAATGAGTTTATATAATTAAAGCAGAAATACATTATGCTGTATCAAGTTGGAAGATACCTTAATCTCTAAAGTCTCGAACTTTAATGCTTGATAGTTCGATTTAGAAGGCCAATCGCCACGTTTTTCTGTTAGATTTTTTCGTGCAAAAACGTGTTGAATGAGATTAATTTCATCAAAATCGGAGATAAAAACCCTTTTCTAAATAATTACCAGAATGAATTTTATTATTTATTCGATACTTCAATATCACAATCTTCCGTTCCTAGTTTGGTTAGGTTATAACACAGCCATCTTCTCTGTGGTACAACTGACGCAGGCGCGTAACGAATTTGTCTAATCAAAAAAAGTGATATGTCGCAACTGGTATATCTAGACTGTGGCTCGGTACCATCACAGTACAATTAGAGCATTATAATATATATAGGTATTCATATCCATTTTTAGTCCTTTTCCCACTTTTTGTTCTCTCTTCTCTCTTCAATCTTCTTAGTTTAGTGGTGAAATTAAAGAAAAAGCAAGGGATTGAGGAAAGGAGCAAAAGAGTGAGAAAAGGAAAAAAATTGCGGATGCGAATACTACTATTTTAATGCCTTAGTATAATTATATACAGTAGCGACAGTAGCTCCTTTGATGTCGGTAGTCATTGATCACGTGACTGTCAGCCATATTGAAGATTTTACCGCTGAATTTAAACGGCATCAAGAGACATTGTAGTATTTTGCATATAAAGTATTTTTTAAATTAAAAAGTATTGATAAATTTTATATGATTTTAAATATATCACTATATATATTAGATCCATTTTTAATAGGTCTATTTTTTGTTTCTAATTTTAATATATTTCTGAAATGAACCAAATGAAATCATAAAATAGTATGCGAAACATGATTTTTGTAAGCCAACAATAATTTATTAACAATTTCAGATAGAACAATGTTTAAAATTGGAACATAAAATGTCTTTCAGATCTCTTTAAGACGCCATAATATAAATCTTTAAGACATTTTATGTCCCAGTTTAGTGAGAGAAATTAACTATGATTGATCGATTTCTACGCCTACTCCTTAATGAACTGTTATGTCCATTGTAGACCATACAATAAGTTTGTGATATGGACTTATGGACGAACTTATGGCTTATTACTTCAACAGCGATTCAATCAATCAAAATTTTTCGTTTTCTCCTATTTTACAGAAAAGGAAAATTTTGATTGGATGATTCTCTTATGCATTATGCATTATGCGTTATGCATGAGTCTATGCTCCCCATCTAACGCATACCGCCACAGTATAAGTACATACAGTATGAACACTAAACTTTTTATGTGATCTCCAATTTTTACTGCGTCAATTTCCAGAAATGTGGCTGTCTTCAATAAGTTGAAATTGCAGATTAGGTTAGGTTAGATTAGCATGCTTTCACCTACAATATCGTGTGAGACGTGATAAAGAAATTGAGCTAAACATTACGGGTAAGAGCTATGATACATCATTCAAACAAAGCTTAATTTTTTAATTTGTAAAAGAAAAGGAATAAGGATTAAGAATTAAGTTTTACTAAAAAATTGAATTAAATTTTTCGAAGACGCTATATTGTGTAGACTGTTATATTTATATTCTCTAATAAAGTATGCATTTTGTGTGTGTGTGTGTGTGTGTGTGTGTGTGTGTGTGTGTGTGTGTGTGTGTGTGTGTGTGTGTGTGTGTGTGTGTGTGTGTGTGTGTGTGTGTGT
>NW_012130076.1:0-9356 GCF_000143395.1 Atta cephalotes
CTCCTCCTCCTCTCTCTCTCCTCCCTCCCTCCCTCCTCCTCACACACACACACACACACACACACACACACACACACACACACACACACACACACACACACACACACACACATCTCTCTTGCTTCTGATTTTCTCTCTACATTTCTCACATCCTCATCGAGCGCACGTGCCAGAAAAGAAACACCATATAATGCCTGTCCAACTGTCATCCAACTTTTCTCTCTGCATATACCTTCGATCTTTCGCCTATACCGTGAATGCAATGGCGTTCCATTTCGAGCGATCCGTGGGCGGACGGATGGGAACAATCGTGAGCTTTTGTTTAATTCCGAGATTGCACCACGAGACACTCGTCTCGAATGTTGGTACGCGCAGATGGGACCTTGCGCGAGTTTTTCCTTCCACGTTTCATTAGAGAGGAGACACTCGATAGTCCGGGCGGCTTCCTTGCGTAAATTTATCGTCTCGCTTGGAAAGTTTGATCGGGATTAAAATCACCGTGCGATCACGAGCGGAGTAATAGAGCGCGTTTGTTCTACTTGGCGAGAGTGTTTGAGGACGCGGTAATGGATACGGTGGCAATCTTGGGCACATTATTATAAAGAAAATACGACAAAAAAAAATAAAAAGCTTTCGTAATAGTTATAATTTTATTAAAACTTAAAAATTAAGGACTCTGCGCGAATTCGAATAGTTAAATAATAAAACCTTGTTGTATCTATATTCAAACGACACTTTTTTAAAAGTTAATTTATAATTAGTAATTTCCAAATAATGACTAATGAAACAAAATAATAAATGATAAAAGAATTTAGTCAACAATAATAATTTAATTTTTAACAATAATCTGAAAGAAAAATTTAGTTAAAACTTTTATTAAATTCCGATACCAATTAAATAACGAATAACCGACTAACTACTGCATTTGCAATTAAAATTGAGAACACACACGTTTAACCCGCGCCTTCATAAAAATTTAAACTGAAAAGTTAGGAATGCTTAGTTTACATTGCGTATGTACATACAGGTCGAGAACACGGTATCGGTCACGTTTTACAAGTGGAAAATTTCTGTTGGGCAATTTTCCGAGCGAAATTTGAAAACAAACTTTTGTCCCGGTTACATGTTTTCCCGTTAAAGCGAACGCTGATAGTGACCACCAACCTTTCCTCCATTACAGAAATTCTGGAGGAAGGATTCAACTGATACGCGTCTAAGCTGGGAATCCTGGAAAACTGTGCTACCGGCCCAAGGGCCGGTTAGAAACAGTACCTCTTCTTGTTCGTAAAGAGGATCAAGAAGTCTTATCGTACTTGCTACCTAGACGAAGAAAAAGAATCCAGAGAAGAGAAAGGAAACGGCAGAGTGGAAAGAAAAAAGGAAGGGAAACAGAAGACAGGAAATGTGATCGTGGCCCAGAAGATAAGTTAACTTGGAAATGTCGAGCATAGGCAAGAAGATGAAATCCCGGGCGAGATGTTCAAAAATCTCGTGATTGGTGTCAGTGCCTGACCGTGGTGGTAAGGTCGAGTACGGAGATCGATTGTGATGGCAAGAGTGAATGAATCGTTCGTGAGGTCGATCCTTCGAAACCTTTCGCTGATCCGCGAGCATCGGCATCTAGACGAGCCGCCTGGAGGAGAAGTGGCTACAAACGCCATCGATGTTGTCGCCACGATCGTGCAAGAGGAGAAGATGGCGGACTTTCTGGGCGATGCTCTTGCAGGGAATGATAGTGACGTTGATGGCGACGGATCCGGTTGGTTCAATGACTCGACGACCGCCACCTTCTCGACTCTGTCCGCCTCCTCGTCGTTCGCAGACTCCACGTCGTCGTACTCTACGAGCGTTGACAACTATACTGGTAGCGTATCCGACCTCTTCGCTTTCGATGACCTGAGTGATTACATCAATCGATTGAACTACAGTGTTCTCGTGAATCTGACGGCCTACTACGACGGCGGCACAGATCTGAATCTCAGTAGCGTTAATTGCACGTCGTCGATAGTCGCCGGAGGAACCGTTAGGCCGGGCGAGTGCGGGACTGCCGGCGTCGACGAGAAGTCTAACGCGAACAGCTGGTGGGCTCTGATACTCGTGATCGTGCCGTGTTTGACGCTCTTCGGTAACGTGCTCGTCATCCTAGCGGTAGTGAGAGAACGAGCATTGCAGACTGTCACTAACTACTTTATCGTCAGTTTGGCGGTCGCCGATCTCCTCGTAGCGGTGCTTGTTATGCCGTTCGCGGTCTACGTACTGGTAAGTCTTTGCAAAAATAACGCGAAGGGACATTCTGTCTTCACTTTGTCTCACTTCAATAGTTAAAATAGTTAACAGTAATTAAACACTTCGTAGTAAATGTATTACACAAAGAGACTTATACAGCACAGAAATACATAGCAATATTATTGCAGTGTTTGCTGAATATTGTAATATTGGTACAATATTGTAATGATCTGTGCTATATGGCAATTATATTCTAATCAAATATCATTGTTTTTTCAAATATCTCGAAATATCTTATTTCTCGATATTTTTTCTAGAAGAGTAATTCATTTCATTCTAGATATGTATGTAATATACGCGTGTACTAAGAGAAAGACTTGTGATCGTTAAATCGCATGTGCTTATTTCATAACGAGAAAATGTTACTTTGCTGATTGTCGTGTTCTAATTATACGAACACAAAGCGTATAGTTGTAAAGATATAACGCACGTATATATAATCCATATAAAATCCATTTATCGTTCATTAGATGAGTAAAAATTTTAGAGCGATATTTCTGACATAATCATATAAGACGTTCGAACGAAACTTAAAGACTTATCATTCAGCGCGGTTTTATTTCGCTAACGCAGTTGGAATTAATATTACTAATTATATCATTGCATAATTTGTAAATAAGTTGAAAACTCCGGAGGGGCGGAGTCTCGCATCGATCGCGAATTTAGCTGTTAATTAGACGCTATACGTTACATAGCGTTTGCATGCACTCAATTACCGCCCTCATCTTCAAAGTACACGAGAAAAGGAAATTGAGTAGCGTTCGCTTTTAAACACTTTGATCTCGCTAATACTGAGGAGTCGATTAAAAAAGTGAGATTTTTCCCGTTAATCAAAAAAAAAAATTAATCTTCGAAAATCGAAACAACAAAATGCAAATTTGCTATAAGTAATAGAATTTCGAACTTCTGCTTGTAATTCTAACTATGTAATAATTTTCAAGTTATATAGCCCGAACAAAAACAAAATCAAAAGTTCATTGCAGCGCTATTTGATTCTATAGATCATTGTGGTGAACCAGTTTGTTGATTATACAAACGTGTTAGCTAATACAGCTGAATTCGCTAGCTGCAACCATTGAAAATATTGACACTGCATATAATGCATTTCATACGAGAAAGAATTCGAATGCTAAAAATTTATTCCTTACAATTTTCGCATTTACATAAATAATATTGACGTCCACAAAAATACTACCTTTGCGTATATAATTATCGAACAAAATGTACATTATTTGATCAACAATAGAAATACTTTTTAGAGTTAATGCGAGTATAAAAATTAATTAGTTGTTTTTTACTGAATAAAGATTAATTAATTAATTGTTAAATAATTTATTCACTTATATATAATAAATAAATAAATTATACAAGTAAATAAATTATTGTTAAAGTCAAAATTATTTTATCAAAAATTAAAAGTCAAATAAATTTTAAAAGATAATTATTGGTTGACTGGAATTGTATTTGAAATATACTTATTATTATACAACTGTATTATATTATAATTAATATAATATATATTAAATACAGTAAAGCTTTGATTGAATTAGCTGTATTGTTAATTTATAGCTCAATAAATTAATAATAAAACTCTAATTAAAGAGCAACAAATAGATAGTTCAAAAGATAAAGTATATGAAATCAGAGGAATTAAGTTTCACAAAATAAATGTATATATAAATTTAAAATTCCAAGGGCTATAAATTGCAAGACGAAATGAAACTAAACTTCCAAGTCACGTTAGAGACTGAGATATTGCCAGTTATGATGTCACGTGGTGATAACGCATAATATGATAAAAGAAGGAGGAGATTATTTATAATAATCAAGGCGTTGAGTATGAGAATGTTATAACACCGCGAATCATCTGTATTGAATTTAGCCAATGGACTCTTATTCAGTTTAATCACCAATTAAATACATGCTAAATACGGCGACGGCGTTGGAATAGCTGCAGTTATAAAGATGATGTCGAAGCTAACCGCCATTTAGTTACGTCTATCAAACTTATAGTCGGAAACGGTTTTCGCCGACTCTAACATAATGTGCAGAAAATGCATCCACTCTTCTGTTTTTCTGGCATTGCAATAAACAAACGAAACAAAATGAAAAAAATTAATTAACACATCCGAGAAAATAAATGCGCAATAATAAATAAAAATAATCGTAAAGATAGAAATATGAGATCGAAAGAGTAAAACGGGGAAGTTAAATACGAAACAATAAAATTGAACGATATAAAAATAAAAAAAAGACCATTGATTACGAAATCAGTTTGAAAGGTTAAAGGTCTGCTGCGAGCTAAACGCAAACAGAGGTGTGATGTAATTAAATGTGTAAATATTTAAAACAAACGACAAAAGATCAATACATATATAATGTAAATGTGTATAGAAACATATATGCAGTTTGGATCCATATATCAGTAATAAATCAATGACTATAGAATTAAATGTAATATTAATTAAAATATTTAATCCAAAAGATTTTTACTTGATAAAATTAAAATTTCATTTAAAGAGCAAGTTACAATTAAATTTTCTTTTAAAAATTCAATGATACATTTAAATAAAAATAATACTAAAAAATATAAAAAAGTTAAATTATTTATCTTCTAAGATCGCAGTACAGTGTATTTTTTGCAATATTATGTTAGAATTTGAATTCTAAGATAAAACACATGATTCAGAATTGCACCAGACTTTCGTTTCAATCGTTAGCAGGCCATTTGCTTATCCCGGCACGTTTCATATAGATTACATCGCACGTCTACACGTGATCTTATTTTAAACTCGTCAACGGTAGAAGATGCGTTTCGTTCCCGATGCACGTCTTTACAAACGCGGAACTGAAATGAGGAAGAAGTGGAGATGCGGAGAAAACACGAAAACAAATGGCAATTTTTTAAAAATAGAAAATCCCGAAGCGTGGTCTCATAAACTCGGGACAACCGACCCGATCTCGATCCACGATCTCGATTTCGGCAATATGGTACACGCCGACCGAATTGAACGAGGCAAAAGTGCGATCGGTCAATTAAAGACTACGTCCATAACATCCCGATGTGAACGCTCGTCAATGCAGTTTTCAGAGCATGCCTGGACGCGTCCCACATTTTCTGCGGCACGCAGCTTCATCGTGATTGTACGTGCGCGCGTGTATGTGTATTTTGGGTGGAATTGTCGACAAAGATAGATTGCTAAAAAAATCCGAAGTGAAATTTGCTTTCTGCACTGCAGTACAGAATATACGAGTATTTTTCCTGATTAAACTCTTTCAATAATTCTGTTAAATCAATAATAATAAGTCAGCAGCATGAAAACCTACGACGGATGAAAATTCGTCTATTTGCAGTTATATGTCTCATATCGATACAATTTATGATGGGATGGTTATTTATACGGATAAGAAAAATTACGGTATTAATTGCATGAAAACTGAAGATGATCAATTCAAAAGAATCAAATTGACAAGCTAGCAACATAAGCGGTCGAAATGTAATCAAATTTTGTTTGATGTGAAATTAATTGTGATGTAACCTTTTTAATTTTAATTTAAAATACTGTATGGATAATGTATAACAGAAAAGTCGAAACATAATCTATATGTTATTATTATAAGATATAAATTTATAAAATTGTTTACGTATAAAACATTTAGCATAAATTTTCATGCTCTTGATTTATTATATTAATGATTTAATTATAAAGATTTTATTTCTTTTGAATTTTGTTAAAATTGTTTTATAATAAAATTTGAATTTACTAAAAATTTTACTTCATAACATGACTTTAGAATTTTATTTTATACGAACAGTTAGTTATTAAACATTTAATAGAATATTATGCAACTTCTACGTTGATAGAGTTTCGCGCTCACTCAATAAGCATCTCATATCACTGTACCAGAGTTAAATAATGACTTCGACCAAATAATTTGCTGGTTTCGAGATTGAGTTAGCACAAACTGTAACTACAAGTTCCACAAAATTAACAAAGACCCATGTAATATAACTGGATGCTGTATTTAGTGGAAGTTCACCGTAATCAATAAATTTCTAATGGTCAGTGGAGGTCTCTCCTTAATTTTGCAACGGATGGCAGATGAGTATCCCGTTTTAATTACATCTTAAATAATCCCATTTTCCGCTCTCGTATCCTTGACATCCGGCCGAATGGCGATCAGCACCGCGCCAGAATACATCGGTATGATAAAATCAAGGTGCAGCTTCACCTAAGTGCAAACATGGTGGAACGTGCCGAGATCGTCCTTCGGCCGCTTAAATGGTCGTTCCGGGCGAATCTCGCATTAAACGATTTACTAGCACGGCATATATGCGCCACGAAAGTGTCGTTGTTGGGTTCGGGGCACTTTACCCTCTTCGCAGTATGCTCAGTGGCAGTGTCATCCTCTCTTTAAACGGTGAGTGAAAAATGGTTGCTTTCACCGCGTTTGCACTTCGAATTCCTTCAGCTGCTTCCGCGATGATATTCCGCGAAGTCTCCGCAGCTAAGTCGTAAGTTACGATCTTCTATGCTTAAACAATCTTGTCATACGGAATACGCTAAAAGAAAGTTTGATATTTCTTTCCTAAAAAGAGGATCAGTTCTAAAGTATAACTTTTATAAGTATATTAAAGTTATAAAGATGATTACATTACAGAGAAATATAAAGAAATTTGAATTATTCTTATCGAAAATTTCAACTTCATTTCAATTTCATTTTTTTTATTCTATTTTGTCAATAATTCGTTCAATAAATATCTTTTCTAATAGTTGAGATATACAATTTATATATAAATTTATCGTTTTAATTGTATTTTATTTTTTATATACTTTTATTTTACATTTTAAATATATCAAGTATTTAAATGTTATTGAAAGGACATTATCGAAAAATTAAATTTATTTTTCTCAATTAGTAGTAATATTTGTTCTATTATTATTATTTTACCTTTACAATTCTGTTGTGTTTATCTTTTAAATTCAAGAAAAAGGAAGTAACAATAAGGAACTCTCGCGTATTATATGCAGAGCGCGTCGTATTCTTGTTAAACCCACAGTCTTAATAACTCCTCCCATTATCTTTCCTACTGAATGGCGTTACTCTTTTACGGCTTTCGTGTAATGTCGTAAGTTTCCGTTCTCTATATAATGTGAAAAATGGCGATGCTCGCGCGCAACGCGTTTATGTCCCGAATTCCGTGAGATACTCGCGTTCTTAGTGAGCGAGACCGTTACCAGTTTCCAGCTGATAGCGCCGGGAACTCACGTTCCCGCCATTGTTGCAGGGCAAACTGAATCGCAGGCATCGACACGAAGTTTCCTCGTATTTATTTTTATTTCGCAATCGCGCACACCTGACTCAATATTTTATAGCGTTGACGCTGTTTTTATAGCGGTTTCCCGGATATCGCGGTTACTCTTTGCGTTAACGAGCACAACGTGCAAATTGTGCAGTTCTGCCAACGACGCAAAGAAGTTAGTGTCCACGGGAGTTGGGCTTCACCACAGTACCTCACATGAAATAATGAATATCTCTCGTCGCAAAAAAGGTAAACGCGCATTGCGTATGCAAATGCATTTAGCGACACGTTTACATATTTCTCGAAAAACTTATTATTTTTCATGAAGAGAACTTGTTTCTACACAATTCTACGAATTTAGTTAAATTTCAAAAAATTTTTCACATTAAAATTGAAAATATACAACCAACAAAAGATTAATCTATCGTAAAATGTAAACCAATCATATTTTTTCGTACGATATCAAAATTGTATCTTATTTCTATTTTTTTAAACAATGTTTTTTATTTATTTTTTTATAACAATTAATGATATTTATAGAGATATTTGCTAACAAGGCAAAAATACACTTCTCCACTTACCATTAAATGATATTAATAATATTTATAATATCGCTTATGACAACAGAAAAGAGAATCTCCGCAATCGCAAAATCATATGTCAACGTTACATATTTTCGTGTATAAATTACTATAAATATCGGTCAGAAATAACGAAATCGTGACGTCACTAATTTTGCACACAGACGGGCTTTATGTATTCGTTATTACAAACGTCACGAGCAAAAATCAGATTTTTCGCGACGAGCCAGTAACTTCATATCTCTCTGCAAGGATTTATACGGCTTGGTATTCATTCATTCTCACCAATTTGCTTTCAGTCATTTAAGCGCACAAAATTTAAAGCTCCGCATATTTCAGCAGGAAATTTTCACCGTTTTCAAACGAGATATAGGTTAAAGTGCGCTTCACTTCTATTTTGATAGGTTTTGTTTGACGAATGATGAAATCGTTCCCTATATTGGAATTATACTCATGATATGCATTATACAAATAAATATAGAAATAAAATCAAAATTAGTAAGACTACAAACATCATTAATGTTTTCAAAAGTTTAATCGTCACATATACATTTAATAATGACTACTGTAGCATAAATTAAATTATAAAAGATTTATGTTCCGTGTAAATTTAATAATGTAATAAATTTATCGTAACTGTATTATCATACAGAGAATATTGTACGAATGAACTTTTCCCAGTATTTGCATAATAAATATGTAAATGAGTAACATGTATTTTTCTCGCATTTGTTTTACATTTTTGAACAAATGAATTTTGGTTTCACGAAAATAATTATGCAAAAAGATAACGATACAATTATTAACGGAGTTATCATGTAGTAACAAATAATAGAATAAAAAATATACGCAAGTTATAATTTTGTTATTTTGAATATTTTTAGTAGTAATATTTAACTTGAATTTATTAATGTTTTAATAATTAAAATAATAAAATGCAAAAAATAAAAAGTTCTCATTGCAACATTTTCCTACAATCAACGCAACCGATATCACACACACACACACACACACACACACACACACACACACACACACACACACACACACACACACACACACACACACACACACACACACACACACACACACACACACATATATTATTATTATATATATAGTAGTAGTAGTACTAACTAACGTAAGTAACTTAAACTTAAACTTAATTATATATATATAGTAGA
>NW_012130076.1:9376-22265 GCF_000143395.1 Atta cephalotes
ACGTACTACTACTACGACTACACACACACACACACACACACACACACACACACACACACACTACACACACACACACACACACACACACACACACACACACACACACACACACACACACAACGTGATATTTTTTTAGAATAATTATAGCTTGTGGAATACTCAAGAGCTTAAAAACTTAAAAATAGTTTTCATAATGAAATTCAGTCTGAAAAGATTAAGAGGGTCATTATATTTAATTAGTAAGAAAGGATTATTTTAAGAAGAATTTTTTTTTATTTTATTTAAAAATATTATTCATTTCTCGAAACTAAAGCAGTAATTATCATCTTTAAAAATGTTAATAATTTTAAACAATATTACTATCTAATTTGTAACTAAATCTCAAATTGAATAAGATCATTAAAATAAATTTCAAATTAAATAGAAGATGATGTTATTTATTTTTCTTTCTAAAACTCGATTGACAAAATTTTCTTTCTGTAATGTAGTAAACATTGATAATCTTTGTTAAGTAAAGATAAAATTAGATAAGGAATTCCGAAGCCTAAGAATTTTAGCAACACATCGTATGTATTTTTGGGAAGAAATTCGTTCAGTCATGGCCATTAATTTCCAAGCACTTGAGCATGCAAATTTAGCCCGTCATGTATTTCCGTATAGTATTTCGATCCCATTCGAATGCAAGGAGAAGTAAAGAACGTGCCTTTACTGCGGTACGTAACTGATTCGTTTTAGTATAATCCGGTTACTTCACGTTGTAGTAAGGAGGTGAGAAATGCGCGCGATACAAAAGACGGTAAGAGTAATAAACCATGCATCTAACGCGTTGCATTTCCATTACACAAAGGTCCATTAAATTTTTTTATACGTCGGTTAAAGAAAGGAATTGAATCAAGATGAGATTTACAGGTTTGATTATTTTACGTAAGGAATTCGATACAAATTCATTACATATTCGTTTCACTACTCAAAGTATAAAACGAAATTTATTCTTTATGAAATTCTTTACATTATTCATGATATATTTTTACACAGTAAATTCATATCAATTATTAATTCTTTTATTATATATGTATTATAAAATGTATCTTGACTTTCTATATTAATGTGATCAATTCTTTTCATAAAAAATACCTAACATTATTTTTATATTATAAGTTAATATTAAAATTTATATTTTAATAACTCATAATACTTATTACAGTATATTTGCATGTAATAAGCTATTATTAAAATTAGCATAAAATAGAAAATAGAGCAAACAAAAGATAAAGTTTAAAACAAAACAAAAGATAAAGAGTGTTGTAGTAAATTTGTCTTCGAAATAATTCCCTAATCATTACTTACACTATCGTAATCTTTCTCCCATTAACATATGGGGATGAACGCGAAGATGCATCGCTGAGAGATGTCGATCGAAACGAGAACTGTGGCATGCAGGAATATCGCAATTTCGGCAGAACACGTGCGTGCTACTACTACAACGGTTAGAGAAGAGAAGGGCACAAGCGTAGAGTGCTTCTGGCAGGTTTTGTCGAGGGGTGCTGGCGTGACCGCGAGTAATTTCGAACGACGTCTCCCCTTCAACCGCTCGCCCGCTTGGATCGTGGGTGGCCCCAGCACCCTAGTTGTCTCATCGACTGGAAGAAGCACGGCAAGATCGCTAGGGCAAGGTCTATGTTAATAACGCGGATCACTTCATCGCATGCATGCTTATTATTTAGCTGTGCCAGCCTGGTTTTAATTCGTGCTGGCTACACACACCGCCGGCAAGTGCTGCAAGCATGAATATTAATGATCGCAGCACGGAATGGTCACTTTTCTTCTGGAAATAGTTGCTCCTGACCGAAGGAGCAACGCCGGAAGAACGCTCGTCCTTGAAAAGGCATTTGATTGTCTTTCACTTGTCGACTAACCTTGACTCTTAAAGGCTCTTGAATCTTAAGGCACGCTACTATGTTTCATTTGATCCATTGATGCCACTGAACGTTCTCATTTTGCAGGGATTTAATTAACTTAGTACATACACGATGATTTTCTGGTCCTTTATTACTTACGATGGTTATTCCGGAATAATTTTCATCATACAAAATTAAGTAAATCTTACATATACTTTAACATCTTTAGAAAGTATTTGTAAGATTTCTTTACAAAAAATTGTAATATAAATGTTGTAACTAATTACTTGATGCTCTTAGTTTTTCAAAAATAAAAAGAACATACAGGAATGATCCAATTATATGTATATACTAAGAATTAATTACATATTTCAATTTTTTCGATTGCACTTGTAATAAGGATTGATATCTATTATTAAAAATTAGGAGTTTGAGGAAATAATGAAACTTCGATAATTTGGAGAAAGAATTTACAATTTTATCGTGTACTTTGTTCAATGAACAATAATCAACAATAGCTAGGAAACATTCCTTTTTTTTTACTTGCACTCCAATTTATCGAAGAATTATACATTCAGAAATACGTAACGAGCTGAATTCGTTCCTGGAAATAAATTATAGTTGTGACTAAATAAAATCTCTATAAAAATATGTGTTTCAAAAATTTGTCAAAATGTGTCAAAAAATTTTCGCAATATAATTATCGCGCCTATAATTATCAAATTTCATTTTTGCTAAAAGATATATTAAAATATTATAAATAGTTATTGTACTACAAAAAATAATAAATATAATAAATATAATTATTAATATTCATTAATATTGTAGACAATAATTAGTTTGAAGAATAAAAATAATAAACTAAGTCTTTTATATCCAACTACGATTGAATTTTATTTTAATTAATTTAATTTTAATAATATCTTAAGTGAAAGTCGATGCAAGTAAAGGATTTATTGTATCCTCAATTAATTGCTGTGCAGATTACTTAATAATTGCGGTACTTTTGCCTAATTTATCACTTGAGCTATTAACATGTCTCTTCTCGTTAGCAAGTTCTTTCCTTTATTATAAACTGAAGTTCTTAGGTCACTTTATGTAAGTCATAAATTACTTAACAAAATTGTTAATTAACAATTTTCCTCTGACGTGCCTGACGCACGTGATTTGCAAACATATATGTAGTTATATTGAGAAATAGACCATTGCGTGATTGTTTAAATTTACACGAACATTTCTGTTAGCTTTAACTTTATTAATCTTTTTTGTTGCGAAGCAGCTTGTATCGATTAAACTTTCTATTCTTGATGATTCATTATATTTATTTTCAGCGTTATTGTTACGTGTTGTAACAAAACTGCTCGAAACACAACTTTTGCTTGTAGTTTATTTTATCCAGTCTTTTAAGATTATTTAATAAAAGGAGCAATATATATTTACTTATTTATTCATATTAAAATATAATATTAAAAAATGTATATTTATATATGAATATATTTATATATGAAGAACGTACATTTTACAAAGGAAGTATTTATGTATTCAATATTCTACCTGATGTTATACTGCACAAATTCTTTATGCAATTATATCTTAAATAACTTACATTGCTTAAAAGCATTCGTTGAAACAAATATAGCTTTCAAAATCTTATGTTTTAAATTGTATTGCAAGCTTTCAAGTAACATGAATTATCTGTGATATAATGCTTAATACTCTTTCCAAACGTTTTATAAGCTGCTTCAAAAATAAATAACATCATACTGTTCTGAAATATGAATATAGAAGTCTCATGAAAGTTTTCCTTATAAACTAAATGTAATTTAAATGACTTTTTACTAAATTAAAATCGATGTAATGAATTTTAAGATATTTATAAAATGTATATCAAATAAGATACCTGTAAGATAAATTTATAAAAAGATTTCATCTTTAAGAGAGAAGCTAGCAAAACATTTACATAATTTTATTAATTTTATTATACGTAGTAGCTGCGAATAATTTCCGCTCCTCATAATTAAGTGCATAAAATATGAAGAAAAATCTTTTTCTTGTTATACACTGTAGAGTAATTTTATCGGGAAATATCAAACTTGCGAGCTCATAATGTTCCTGCTTTTCTTCCGCGCACAAAAATAAATCACTAACTCGTTGAAGTACGTGCATGTAAGTAACGGCCCAGGATGAGTGCTGTGAAATTCGACAGCGTACGTTTCAACGACTCATGTAGCTCACTCTATGAAGAATGCACACAACGCGAGGAAAACCATTCACAAGATTAAGAGCGCGACTGTACGATTTTCCTGCGCGGGCATTTCTCATAGTGTGGGCATCCAAGTTAAAGCTTTCGAAGTGAATTAGATTCCTAAGAGCGATTCTCTTTCGTTGATTTTCCCGAAAGCTAGTATTTTAGGAACGTGCAATTATATAAGTATAATGAAATGTGTCATGTGAATGCTGTTTTGAACTATTTCAAGAAATTTCCGTGAGTGATTAATAGGATTTGAATTTTGCTAAGAAATTTGTTAAATTCGAATTGAAATATTTTCGATAAGTTTCAAAGAATGCTGTGAAAAAAGATATTGTATTTGTGCTTTTTCTATTTTCGATTAAACGTCACCAGGGAGAATAAAATTAATTTATTTATTTGTACAAATTAATTTACTTGTACATAAGTATTTTAATTTAGAAAAATTCGTCTATTTATTTCTCGCATTTGAAAGGAAACAAATTTTTTGTATCGTCTTGCGAAAGTAATAAAAATATAAAACAGTAAGATCGATCAAAATCGCGGATAACATCTTAAATGTGACATTAATTATATTTAAGCGTCAAAACGACCTTAATTAGTAGCATTCAAATAATGTTTTAGGTCGTATATATTAATATCAAAATGGCTCGCGTGACACCTTCGATTAGTTACTCTTACTTGTCATCAAAGTCCCATTAATCTCACCGCTTATGATGAAATAAGCTCGCGAAGTAAACTTCCCAAATGAGAGTCACAAGAGGAAGAGAATTAAATGTACTTTGGATCAAGTTCAAGATCGTTCCTTTGCGCATAATATGCTATCAAAAAAAAGAGAAAGAGAATAAAAAATCTTATTACAAATGAATCTTATTACTTAAATGAATCTTATTACATCTTCCAAATTCACATAATTCACATTATCTGCATTCTCGTCGATGCAGTGATATCTCTGCTTTCGGTGGCAATCACGATGAATTTTAACTAGAAATGTTCAAAAAACTTGTCACAATAGAATGAACCTCTATAAAAGATTAAATAAAGATTAAATAAAAATTAACAAAATAGTAGTTATTATAATTGCAGCTTTATTAACAAAAAAAACTCAATTTTTTAGTTTTTTACACTAAAAAATTAATATTTTTTGAAATAAAATATTTAATATTTTCGAAACAAAATATTTCAACAAGGTTCTCTGTAGATCATTCAATAGCGGCAAGCCTCTTGAAAATTTTTAGCTAAATTCACCATGATTGGACCACGAGAGTAGAAATATTCACTACAAAATGATGATCTCGAAAGAGAAATAGAAATATATATATATATATATATATATATATATATATATACACACACACACACGCATATGAATATATACATCTCAATAAAAATAAATGTATACTACATTTATGTAAGTGCTTTTGTCAATAAATAATTATATTTTTAATTTATATTTTATTCTTTATAAATTGTATAAATATTATCATTCAAAATTTAATTTCCTATTATATTTATATTACTATTCTATCTCTATTATATTTATATTTATTCATATATTTATTCAGTTCGTCACGAAAAGTAGTCAAAAATTTCGAGCAATCTGATATTCCAGTTTCTTTAAATGGAATAATTATATGTAACATTAGATAAATGATAATTTTATTTAATTATCCTTAGAAATCGTACATTTTCACAATTAGATTTTTGTTGAAATTTTCTTTGGCATCGTAGAACGGGGGGGGGGGGAGAATAATTTCATTAAGTTAGTTGACTTTACCTCAAGTTAATTTATTCTTTCCCTCATTCCACTTTTGTAAAAGAACAAAGAACGAGTTGAATTAAAGTTAAACGAAAATGTGAGGTTCGAAGGAAATTCTTCTCTCATAATTTCAAAATTCAACCTGCCTCGTAGTGGTACAGGTCGATGTTTCAGGCAGGCGCGCAAATAACATCGTCCACCACTTGCCTTTCACGCACGACGTCGAGATAAATCGCGGGCTCGTTGAACGGGGTACTCGGACGTAAGTAACAAGCGGGCGTAAAATTCGTCAACGACGAGAGAGAGACTCGACGCAAGAGACTGGCGCGAAAGAAAAGCCGCTCGTGGAAGAAAGGGGCTCGTAGCCATTCTGCCATAAATCACTGAGCTGGGCGACCCGGCGACGACAACGACGACTACGACGATGATGACGAAGCCCTCGACGTCGCGCGCACAAGCTGTGCAACACCATTGAGCCAGTCGCGTCCGCCTCTTTCGCCCCATTTCGTTCGTTTTCGCCGGTAGCTATCCTTGCGGCATCTTGCGCTCTATAGTGACAGAGATACGTCCTTCCGTGTCGCACGTACCTGTCATAATTTTCAACCTCTCTCGTCCTACGACCTCCATGACTACCAACCGCCTAGCTATCCCGATCTCTCGCGCTTGTCAAGGCGATAATAGTTTTCCCGACGTGTACTCTTTAGCCTCATCTAACTTTGCCGAACAGAAATATTAAAAACGAAAAGAGAAGACTATAATATGCAAGAATTAAACGATAAAATGACTGAGAATATTTAAATCCGCAGAACATTATATTATCTTTAATTTATTCTGCAAGTTTTTATTTAATCTCCGCTTAATATTTATAACGTAAGTGAAAAAAAGAAATGAATAATAAGTTTTTTTATAATATATTAAATAGAATTCATTATTGTATATTTTAGTCGTTCCCACAGCTGTGCGCAGATCTTAATACTGAGGGATAGTTCTTTCAGCTCTCTTTTCTTCTGCGTTCCTTTCTTAAAATTCATTTTGGCGAACGCATTTTGCTGACGGTTATTCTCCGGTTTATGACCGAAAATTCCGGCTTTTTGATCGAATCTCCGACTAACCGCTCAAAATTTTGATGACCTTTTTTTAAATGCGCGCTGCAAGGAAGTTTCAATTTCAGCAGTTTCGATAGTTACACATAAAAAACTTTTGACAAAGTGTCTAAAAATTTAGCTAGATACAGATCTGAAAATAAGAAAGATGTTAAAAAGAATCTGGATATGATAATGTACTAAAAAGTTCGTAGCATTTGGGAAACAACTTGAAAATTGAGCAAGAACAAGTTTATCGAAATTTAAATAAACGTATATTCGCCCTTAATTTTTAAAGTATTTCTTAATTTTCAAACACTACGAACTTTTAAATAATTTTATCGTATCCAGGAGATTAAAAAAAAAACTATAAAAAAAGCTATTTTTTTTAATTACACCTTTTTAGGCAAAAATCGGCTCTTTTTTAATATTCTTTTTTGTTGGATTATCAAAATAATTACAATAATTATAGGACGCTCAAACTGATTGTTAGAATGTCAAAAGCATTTTGCAGCATTGTTTGTCATGTTCGAATTTCCTACGTAATTATTTTTATGACCTAACAAACTTATTTTCAGACTTGTATCTACCTAGATTTTTAGATACTTCAGCAAAATCGTTTTTTCCGTATATTGATCTCCAATAAGAGAGCCGTCGAACTCTAGTCGAAAGGTAGCAACCGTGATCGCGTCCCGAATAAAAGTTCTCGCATTTCCCTCGAGTTGAAGGGCTTCTGGAGTGTCGAAGGAAAGAAGAAAAAAAAGAATGGCTACGCGCAAAGCCGTCGTCGATCGGTGCACGCGCTTCTTCGCTCGCGCGCGGACACGTGCATGCACGCGGGAAGGCATTGTCGCGTGTATTGTATCGCGCGATGGAGCGTAACGCGACCGCTGTGCGATAGCCCGTTCGAGCATGATACTTCATGGACGTCACGCGCCCTTATCCCTAGCTGTCGCTTTAAACGGGTTCGTAGGGTATGCGATATAAACAAATATCACCAGGCTAAAATTGATCTCTCTCGATCGCCAGCTTAAGCGATTCCGCTGTCGCGTCGCGTCGCGTCGCGTCGCGTCGCGTCCACGCGTCGCAGCCACGGATCGGCATTGCTCTACGCGTTTGCGGGTGTACGCGGGTGTGAGCAGCGTTATATGCGAGGTATCGATGAATTCCGGCTATAGATGCAATTCCTGAGGCCGGGAGCGAATTTGAGACTAACCGGAATTTCGGGGCGCCTGGTAATTGGCTACGTAGAATTTTCTGATTGGCTAAGTGAGACAGGGTTATATCAGCGTGCTGCCGGGGTATCCGAATCTTGTATACCAGAGGTAATAAGCGGTTTTGCATGGCAGTTATGCGAATGCCAGCTGCATGAATTGCAGTTCCCGATCCACGTGTTTATTTACTGCAATTGAAATCTCGACTCCGTAGTGACACAAGGAAATAATATATACTAGATATTAAATTAGACTCTAATAACATATAACGCAATGAATTCTGTGTTCATATAGTAAGTGATGAGTAATTACTATAGCATAGACAAGAAGTACAGATTTATTAATGAAATATTAATTACATCCACGATAAAAATTAATACATAATTATAATACATAATTAAAGATGTGACTTTGTAGCTTTGGCATATCACTGTAAATTCTCTTGTTTTCTTTTTTTAACTTTTTATACATTGGAGCTATACAGAAAACTGTACGTGCGTTTATTGTAATTAAAATGCTGTTGAATGGCAAAATCAATGTTAATTATATTTTAATTTCATAAGTAACATGAGAAAATAATGTACTAAATACTGAATTAGATTCTAGTATGTAACATGATAAATTCTATAGCATTGATAGGTAATTATTAGTATAAATAAGAAATGTAGATTTATATTAATAAAATATAAATTACATTCACATGATAAAGTTATTTACATGTAATTGTAAATGTGACAATTTTTTTGTAATCTTATAGCAATTGAATTTCTTTGTTCTCTAATATAACTGTATGCATTGCAGCTACACAGAAAATAATTTACAATTTGCGATATTCTCTAGACATTTTCTCTGTTGCTCCATCAAATGTGACAAGATTATATTAGGCACTAAAGTGCACTGAAGTCAACTGTATAGCTCCCTTAATTTCCTGCTAACAGACATAATTGTCTTTAATGATAACAAGCGTAATTTTGACGTAAGTCAAATGAACGTATTCATCCGGTTAGGACATCTAGACTACCTTGTAACTCTCAGGTTCTTATTATTCTATGCTATATTAGGATAAAGATTGATGAAGAGTATGCATAATAACGATCCTTTAAACCTTGAGGTTTGCTTCTAATTTATTGGACATACTTCCTCAGATATTAATCATCATTGCTTTTGTAACTCTCCTTAATATATTTCGCAACGATAATTTAAAAAAATTCATTTGCATGATATTGATCAGTATTTATCATTCCATATACGCTATTTTTCTTCAAAAGATTCTCTCTTCGAAATATTATTTTATTCTATATCAGTTATTTTTAAATATGAAAATTTAAATGTATACACACACACACACACACACACACAACAAAACACACACACACACACACACACACACACATCAATTTTAATATTTTGTAAATAAAAAATAAATTAAGAAACATATTTTGTTAAAATTATTATTTTATAGCAGAATTTTCTAGGTGAAGGATGGCCTATAACAAAGTGTCACGGTTAGAACCCTTATTTATTTATGTCACCACTATACGATCCTTATAAAATGCATACTTGCGCATTCACCCTCCTTACTTTCCACTCAATACGCCATCGAAGACTTGTGCAAACTAAAAGCTCTTGCCTCGGATGGAATGCGAGCGTATTTCGCACTCAGGTAGTAAACGATGAGTATTCGTCACTTGCATATAGTGAATTTCTAGAACTCCGATTACACTTTCTTGAGATTCTCTATTAAAATATGAACGGCTACGTTCAGCAGAGAAAACTGATCAGTGAGTGCTCAGTGATTTCTTGATATGATTTATTCTACACTTAGATTTAACAAAGAATTAAAGACAAAAATTAATAAAATAAAAAACCTAATATTAAAGAATCATCGAGTGCTTATTGATCAGTTTTCTCTGCTGAATATTTCGCAGCCGATATTTAATGATTGCTTTATGTCGTCCAAAAAATTATTGCCATTAAGAATATATATGCTTTAAATGCCTGACAAATGTTTATACTATAGATTATTTAAATTATCATTTATACACTAAAAGAGCTGACTGAAATTGATATATTAGAAAATTAATTGCAATCAAATTAATGAGTTAATAACTCTAGAGCCAAAAATAGAAATTTACATTAAAGGATATCAACAAAAAAAGCTTTCTAAAAAAAATTCGACCGAAAATAATTATTTGTTCTAAAATTGCTTTAAGAGTTTGAATAATATTATCTTCGTTTATATACAGAATTACGATAGAGAAGAATCAAGATATTTGTAGCGAATTTTTTTAAATTATAACAGCGCAACGTTTTGGAAAACTAGAAATATATATCTGACACTTGATAGTTTTATCGAGCATAGGAAGAAAAAGAAATGCGAGCGTCTACTACTGTAGTGCAATGCAGGTGTACATTAACGAAGTCAAATTTACGAAGTCGAATGGAATGCATCCTGAAAAATAAAACCGTTGACAAATGTGGCGCAATGCAGCAGGGTTTCACATTACATTGATGAAAATTAAATATGAAAAATAAGAGTTATAGAAACAAGTGAGTATTTAATATTATACCATATATATTCTCATATACATTTGCAAAATTAATATATTTGTAGTTTCATAATTGAGCATTATCTACCGCAACTCTTTAGAGAAAGAATCTTAATTGTCTATATATTTGACTAATATTATTACGTTTAAGTATTTTTTTCATTACTATATGCGTAATAGAAAGTTATATTTGTAATATATCGTAATGTATAATCTTGACATGTTTATTTAAATGTGCAATCCTTTTTTTATATAACAATTCACAATTTACTGCTTCCGGCATAATACTACTGCATAAATAATAAACTTTTTCAGACTTAAATTAGATAGTACCTATATAATATGTTTCGGTACAGTTAAGTAAAAAGATGCGCTCATTACTTATTAAGAAACTTCGTTGTACAAAATAAAAGAAATTACATCGATAAACGCATTAAAACATGAAAACCCATTCATTTCGAGAAACAAAAACATTTATGAAAGAACTTAATGTAAAAACCAGCTCACTTTATGATATTTTACTCGAGAGTTATAAAATGAAAAAGATTGCAGAGCGAAAAATCTAGAATGTTAACATTAAACTTGCTAAAAACTAAGGTTTATTACCAACTTGCACAGCCACTCTGCTCAATGACTCGTATTTCCAGAGAAATTGTTAAAAATTGCGAGTGTAAAACCACCTCTTTTTAGAGAGCTAAAGTGCTGTTGGTAGCTAAACTATTAAGTTGTAATTGCAATTTTGATGAATTCGTTTTATCTGGTCTTTAAACTATGTTCATCTCTGATTATCAGTAGTCTGCATGAACAAGTTCAGGTGTACTAAAATTACGATATGTAATATGGAGAGAAACATGCCATAAATGCATACTCAACTCACGTCTCGCCTGACATTTCGATTCTCTGATAAGCGTTCCTAAAATATGACATACGAGAACACGACGCGCGAAACCACTTGTCACATTTTCCTCTGGAATCGACTCCACCATCTCTAAACGCAAATCAACGATATGACAAGAATTTCGCAATGGAGAACAAGAATGTTAAACAATATTCGCGCGTTGATCAACCGGGTAATATTGAACTATATCCTAATTAATAGCGACATAACGCATATTTGAGTGTAGAGCAGATTAATTATATTTGTACGATGGATACGAATTATATTTATACAATGGAAAAAGAATAAAAGTTTTTATGCAAAATCGAGATTACTTTTGTAATTTTATGCTCCTATTTCTGTGACATATTATATAATATATTAAATTAATATAAATTACATTATCAATCAAACTTTATCGATTGCGAAAATAAATTTTATCTATTACTATTTTCCATTATTAATTTATGGCGACGCATCAAGGACGATGTGAAGCGCATATCAAAACGAGATTACTGTGATGTATCTAGTAATAATTAAATCGTTGCGAATAAATTAAATGAACTATTAATCATCTATATATACAAGATATCCTAGATTTATTGCAATATGCAATCGTGTAAAATAAATTTAAAGTCTCGTACTGCATTCTGAATTAATTATTTAATGTTCACGATCGTTAGAGCCCAATTTTTAATTAACACGTAAATGAATTATTTTGATCTCGAATAAAAAAAAGAAATGATAGAGAATCTTCTATTAAATTCTTAATTATTTTTCTCTTTTCGCTTCTCAATTTTTTAAACACATATATCATTTTAAAAATAAAATTAATTATTAGGATAAAGTTAAAAATAAATTAAAAATAAATTACGTGATAGATCGGATTATTGATATTTCCACAAACTTTTTTGTTTTAAATGAAAAAACATACACAATCGAAAAATATTTATAATTTGAAATAAATCGCAGAATCGTTAATGCATAAGTGAGTATTAGAGTATGAAATATCTAAAGTACTTTTGTAAACCACCGGAGATTTGTGAAGTACCGTCATCTACACGGATATCTTGCACATTCATACGCATCTCTGACATTTCCTGTTGCGTTCTATGTTCCCGTTTCAATGCAGAGTTTACGACGACGGCTCTTTGAAATGTTACTAGAGCGACAGCAGTTCCTGCGTTTACCCGTGTGACGTTCGAACTCTCCCTCTTTCCAGTCTCTCTTTCTCTCTCCCTCTCTCTCTCTCTCTCTCTCCT
>NW_012130076.1:22285-33699 GCF_000143395.1 Atta cephalotes
GACCGGTCGTTTCGTTAATAAGTTACTTACGTAGCGACGACGACACGTCTCGTCGTTCCGTTCCGTCGTCGTACGTACTACTCCTCCTTCCTCTCTCTCTTCTTCTCTCCTCCTCTCTCTCTCTCTCTCTCCTTCCCTCCCTCCTCCCTCCCTCCTCTCTCTCTCTCTCCCCTCCTCTTCTTCTCTTCTCTTTCTCTATATTTTATCGACGATACTCTCATCCATGGTTACATCCACCTTCGCGGACACGTGAGCTTTCACGCTTGTCCTTTATGTTTGTAATCCATCCCTGCCTACATTAATTACCCACACTATTCCATCCTAAAAAGAATCCTCTCGTACGCGACACGTTCGTTATTGTCCTTTTTCCAGTTGGACTATACTGGCGCATGATGTCCGGAGTAAGATTAACGCCTCTCGAGATTGCACTTTTTCTCGCTCGCCCACGGTCCACTCTACCCGGGATTACGCTCCCCGTAAAAGGACTTTTTCCGTGGTTATTACTAGTCATTAGTGTTGGCGAAATAACTAACTGCCCGTGACATAATTTCCTCCCGCGGTTGTTATAGGATTAAACTAACGTGGCATTACTTCTACTAGACGCGCCGCGCACGATTGGTGTTTAGTTGTAATGCGATTACGTAAGGTCCACATGAGATCTGCTTTGTTTCTTCTTTCAACGATAATGTTATTAGATAATATGGATAGAAAATATTACAGTTTTTATTTAACTTGCCGTCACATGGCGCCGAAGAGCATACCGTTACTAAAAACTCACTCTAATTACTGAGAAAGAATTGTATTGCAATTTATAAAGATATATATACTACTCCATGTATACACTACTCCTTTATATATATTACTCCACATTTCATTTGTAATCAATATTTTTAATAAATTGTTATATTGCTAATTTTTTATAATAAAGAATATTTTTTTACAATGTTCATGTTTTATATTAAATTATTTCCTTGTTCGTATTCATGAACATGCAGTTAGTTCGTCATATATATGTTAAGTGTTAATAAATCGTCAGTTTGTAATAATTATGGCCTAATAAATTTCATAGTATTATAAATGAATAGCGGCGAAATGTGCGCTTATAATTTCCTTCGCTGAATTGTATCGAATTACGCGAGTTTCGCTCACGTTAAATTTCGCAGCAAGCGAGCGAGCGCAAAAGTGATTTACACAAGTTTACAAAACAATTATTCATCAATTTTACATTCGCGATGATGGCAACGCAGGATAACGGTATAACTGAGGATGCAATGGCATGTTATCGTGTTTTTTTTCCTGTCTTCATTTCCATTGCAATATGCAACATGCGGCACGAAAGTTACGGCAAAGGCGTCGTCGATTTGAATGCACGTTGTTTGCAACAGTAGTTAAGAGTCTTCGCAGCGGAGTGCAGTTTTGCAAAATTAAAGCGTTCTATTCAAATCGAATGTACTCGCACGAGGGAAGCGAGAAAAATGGAGGAAGTAGGTCGCAAAGAGGACTCTTCCTATTCGAAGTATTTTTCTTCGCGCCATTATGGACACAACCATTTGTCAGTTCCGTTGCCTGCGAATCATCTCTTTCCATTGATGAGAAAAAGAGATTAGAACAAGAGAAAATGAGAGAGGCAGGAAGTTATAATTTCTCTGGGAAGCCTGTCCATCATCTCTAAGATAAGTAGATCTGAGGAATTTCCGATTTAATGTACATCACTTAAGAATGTGGTCGATTCGATTATATCGTATTAAGTGAGTCTTTTTTATAAGAATCATTCGAGAAGAATGATTTTCTATAATGCATTTTCCATTTTGATATAACATTTTTCTAAGTATTTAATATTAGAACTTAATTGTTACATGGAAAGAAGATTTGTTGAAATATTTAAAAATTTAATTAGATTGAAAATAATTTTGTCGAATTATCTAAATAGGTAGGATATAAACTGATTGCTAGAATGTCAAAACTTTTTACAACATTGCTTATCATGCATGAATTTCCTACAGAATTCTTTTGATGGCCAAAAAGAGAGATTATTTTTAGATTTACTTAAATTTTTAGATATTTCAGCAAAATCGTTCTTTTCGTATAACATAATATTTGTATTATATAATGGACTTCACGCATAAAAATCAATTTGCATTTGCAATATTAAAAAAAATAAATGTTAAAGAGAAGTTGTATTAAAATACCTACTTTGCAAATAATTTAAATAAAATTTAATTTTTTGATATTAAAATATAATTTACAACTCGATATTTATCATAGATATAAATTGATTAAAACGCATACTTATAAAACGTAATACTTTAATATGTCAACTATAAATAACTATTGTATTTTAACTTCGGGAAATTAATATTTTTAATTAGCACAAGAATTTGTCAGTTACCAAGGTAACCCAACCGAAGTAATTCAAAGTGAATTTAATAAAAAATTCAATTCTGCGTACCGAACGAAGAAATTTCTTCGTGATAAAAGTCTCAATTTTATTATGCTTCATAAATATGGCGATAGAATAGTTATTACATAGTTATTGAGCTACGTTAAAAAAACGTAAGGACTTTTGATTTAACGTAGTTGTTGCTCACGTTTAATGGCACGACAATATTAAGTTGCACAAGGCTTTCTCCGAACTTTGCTTACGCGAAACAGCTGAGGAAAGCGAAAAAAGCAGCAGCTCCTGTAATCTCCAATGACGTTGTTAATACTAATACGAAACTTCATCGGGTTTAACGTAGAAGCATGTTCACGTTACCGCGCTTACGTGTTTGCATCTCCACGCGAATTTAATGCGACGATGCTGCGAGTTATTTCGATCCTTCATATCCTCCTCTATACATTTAGGAACAATGTTGACGTAATAGTCGCAATACGCTTATCTACACCCGAATAATGTGTCATGCGAAGCGGAAACGAAGAGTATAATTTCGAAATTTGTCATAGCTGGTTGCAATCGGACGACAAATCGATACGATTCATGGTGAAAACGATATTATTGAAACCCTCGTTACTCGGGGTAGAATGGGATTCAGTCCTTAATCTATAATTTTCAATAGCTGCATTCACGCTGCACAATGGACACTGCATTCAGACATCGTATCTCGGCCGACGAGCTCATTCATTGCGATTGATGTTTATCCACGGCTTTAAGAAACGAAAAAAAATAAAAAAAATAAAAAAATAAAAAAACGAAGAAAATGATAGCAAAATGCAGGAAAATTCTTTAATGCCTTTAGCAATATTTGGATCAGTGAATTCATCTCATTTCCTTATAAATGGTATAAATAGATTCATTTTTTGTGGTATGTTAGTTTCTAAATTAAAAATGATAAAAAATTATTAAAAATGCAAACAAAAAAAATCTTATTTTCTATCTAATAAATTCTGAATAAATTTCCGTGCAATAAAAATCGAAAATTAAAACACTGTAAAAAATAATATATACTTGATCAAAATTCTCCTAATTTATTTCACTTTTAAGGAAGTTTCACTTTTATATATAAAACAATTAAATAAAATATATATAATAAAATAATTATTATAAAATCCTCACTAAATAATACTTGCGCAATTATTTTCATATTTTTCATATTTTTCATAATAACAAATATGTATATTTTCTAAATGTTTGCTTCCTAAGAGTATGTTAAATCAATATGAAACAAATAAGATTCAATACTTTTTCAATGATTCACAAAATGAATTATTCTTATTATTCGCTATTATTTCGCATTCGGATTCGCACGGGACTTTAACTACTCCATTGTGTACGTCATGATCGTCGTTAAACTAAATGATATGATTGGAAATGACGCTCCAGCCAGCCGGTATAAGTGAGTGCCAAGAGTTCTTCTAGCACCGATAATCTACCATTTACGTTTCCTGAACTGGATTCATACATATCGACAAAACGAGTCTTTATATGCGTTGACGTTGATGGAAAAGCTGCCTTGATTCGTCAGACCAATCCCATTTTTGAGACTGATTTATATTAGACATAGAGATTTCAATTCTGCGCTTTATGCGATATAAATCAGTAGCTGAATTCCAGCCGCGAGAGTTGCAGGCTTTATCTGGTACACAAAATATCGTTTTGGAATTGATATCGGAAAATATAATTTATAGCCATGCGATATAACTTGCTTTGCGAATTCTCATTTTACATTTTTCTAAAGAGTTGCACATTTTTAGAATGTTTTACGTGCATATTTCTTTTCTTGATTTACAGTGTACATAAAGAATCGCAAGATGCCCGTGTCTTAGCGGTACGTTTACGGAGAAGAGTGCTTGGAGAAATGCGAAGGTGTAACTAGAATAGTACAGCCATCGTATAAAGAGAGAATATACCGAGATAAATAGGATGGAATAAGAGTAGAAAACTAAAATTACAATTATTTAAAAAAGAGCAATTGTTCAAATATGTTATTTTATTTCTTTCACTCATTGTTTTCTCAATGCAATGTATTTATTTTCATGATATTAATAAATTATATTAATAAAATGAATTATTATTTATTAATTTTTATAACAAAATTGTAATATAAAATCGTGATTTTAAAAATCACGATGTTTTTTTTATTTGAAGAACATTATTCAAAAAATATTTAAAAAGTAATTGATTCTTTTAGTTAATTTTTATAAATTGTATTTAACACGGAAATCACGGAAAAATAATATTCTTTATTTATAACACATTTGTCAAGCGAATAAATTATAATGGAAAAATAATAACTCCCTAATATCTCATCAATGCAAAAAATTTTTTTATAGATCACTAAAATTTTTCAATTCATTCGTAATTAAAAGTGTGTGCAGTTTTTCTTCTTCTCGTTTTATTTTTAGAATAAATATTTTTCTTCTTTGTGTACGACAGGAAGTCACAGACGATTAAAGCGCACATCGCATAAAATCGGGACGTTGGAAAATGATAAAGCAGAAAACTTTTTTTTGTTAACGAAACCATTTCCGCGATTCCATCGCACCACTCTTTTCACGCAAATACTATAAAATTATATTGTATTATTGTTTGCGGTTAAAACTCGTACTGACATGTGCAATAACTCGCAGATGCGACTACAATCACGACCCGACTAGTTAAACCCCCGAGTACGTAATAAACTCGTCCTAATTCTGCGACGACGTCGATATGAATAGATTTCTGCTTGCGACACACGGCAACATTTGTTGATTTCATTGTGTTGGAGCCTTCGCATCTTGCGCATTTGCAAAGCAAGATGAATAATAAGAGACTTTGTACGTGCCCAAGACTGGAATTAGGAAATGCAGAATGCATACCTATATAGTCTTCGCTCAGTGCTTGGTGTAAAGAAAAAACATATTTTAAGTATCTTTTTAAGATACTTGAATAATAATATAGAATCATATTGACAAATAAATTTTTAGAGAGAGTTAGATCTATCAAGAGAATTAGCTTATACTTATAAATTAAGAATATTAAATATTTTTTATTTATAATTTAAATACTCACTAGAATATTGAGATATTATTATTTATAAATCCAGTAATATATTTGTTTTTAATGAAAAATAAAATATAATATTTTATTAATATATACATGTCGAGACAGGATTACTTTAATGCTTTAATCAGTTCGACACGATCTTCTTTGCATGTGTTTTAATTTTACAAACATATGTCGGAAATCCCTCAACGTCACATTCATATGCGCGATATGCAACGATCAATATTCAGCAGACTAGGCGATTTCCCAGCAACATAATTTTAAATATACCATGCGCGAGAATTCAAATGCATTCTTGCAGTGACGATTTTTATTCGAAGACCGACATATCTTTGGTTTATGAAAATGGAAAGCATTAATCTCCGGACATTGTACTTTAAAGCAAAGGTTACGTCGATAAGCTGCGAGCGAGGCCGCAATTATAAACGAGAAAAGTTCACATCATCTTTGACAAATAGTCGATCCGTAGAAGATTGATGTAAACGTGAACAGAGAACGCATATAAAACATGGACGAGCTGAACGGCCGCAACGGCTCGAGAAAAAGTCGATCGTTCAGTCGACCCAATACGACGCAATCGCAGATTTGCATCTCCTCGAATGCGAAAGTATCTCGCTTTCTACATGCATTGGTGTTCCTATGTTACAATATTGGAAATACTATCGCGCAAGGAAGAGTATCGTTTTAAACAAAATGAGTATCTAAGATAGACATTTCGTTCTTTCTCGAGGAAAGATGTATTTTTTTAATGGGAAACTGTGTTCGATCGGTTTCTTCGCTCTTCATAACAGCCAGTATAGAAATGAAGCATTTCCACATCTCGAAAACGTATATCGATACTGAAAATGTATTGGCTTGATATATTACTTTTATCGCGTGATCCCTTCGATTGGAGGACATTTTGAGCGCGGAAACATCGTTACCGAGGCGCATCGTAATAAACTTTAACTGTCGAAGTATAATGGAAAAAGGGACAGTCATCTTCTATTGTATATACATATATGTTCCAATTTATTCTGTGTTATTAACTCTTAAACACTTTTTCGTATGGCATACTCGATTTTCTCTTTCCATTGCGTTTCTAATGTTTTTTTTATTGCTTCTAACTTTTCTGTTAATAAAAACAAAGTTCCTTAAAGTCTAGTGTTTACAATTAAAAACATATTTTTTACAATATCTTTTTATAATATTTATTTTTACGAAAGTTAAGTCGAATTGATTGGAGATAAATATGTATATAATCCAGTGTGTTTCCGTGACATTTAAGAGTTAACATTTTCTCTAAGAATTAATATTTTCTGTCGAGAAAAAAAATAGCAATACCACTTGTACCAAAACAAGAATATATTTTAATTTATATATTGATAATTATATTGATATGTTAAATTTATATTAAATATATTAACAAAATACCTTATATTGCTTGTTATATAATCGCTGATTTTGGAATTGTTTTGCATAGCAATATACTTGATATCGATTACATTTGCAAAATTTTACCGCCTTCGATTTTTCTTTTTATGATGTCTATATTTTCTGCAATTATTCATTTTTATGTAAGTTAACATTATAAGCAATCAAATTGGATTGACTACTCTATAACCTTATTTCCGAAGAGAATAACGTTTAAGAGTTAATATTTTCTGGCGAGAAAAAAAAATAGAATATACTTGGTATTGAATAAAATCATAAAATTTGTAACGCTTTTGATTCTTCTTTCTATAATTTTTATATGTGATAAATCAATAAAATTAATTTTATACATAAGAAAAAATAGTATTATTCTAAGAACATTCTTTTAAAAAAAAACTCTACAATTTTGAGATAAATTTAATCACATGTGATCATTCGGTCAAGGCAATTCTTTATATCTATTAATCATATTTATTTTGTGAATTTCTATATGATAAATTTAATTTTATAACCATTAAACTTTTAAAAGGAGTTGGACGTAACATAAATAAGTTTATCGTTATTTCGTGCTATGCATAACATGCTGAATCCTTCGCACAAGTTTAAATTGTCAGTCGTATGCATGTTACCTTAATTTTCAAGTTACATTTAAAAGTTTTTTTAAAAGTTTTCCTGCATTTTGTATAATTCTACTCAAATTTTATATTTACATTGCTTTGTATTATTATATTATTGCAACAGTTATCTGAGCAACAGAGTAATTTTGTAAGATACATATTAAACCCAATCTCACGTTTCATCCGCAGCGTCAGTTAATGCGCATAAAGCTCTTCGTAGAGTTTCTATAAGATATGCGGTAGTTGGTCCCTTCATTTGGCCTGATTTCACCCTTGCAAGTTAGACCAAGAGAGTTTCAGTTTGACAAATTAACAATGAGCTCTTCGCCCCAAACTTGCTCCTGCTAAACTTTGCGGCTCGCAAGATGCGTTAATGTTTCCACATAACGTAACAAACGTGAAGAATTTGCATCAGAAAGAAATTGTAACGCTTTAAAGCTATATCAGTAGTCTCTGCAAAGGCTAAAATTGGAAATTTATACTATTCGTATAAAAATGATGTTATATACCTACATATGAAATAGTTCAATAAAATTAATATTTATATTTAAAGATTTTACAGATAGACAATTTTATAATTTAAATGAAAATTTTGTCATTCTATCTTAATTATTTTTTTAAAAACATATCTAATTGAAATAATTTTTGATTCAGATTTTAAATCATCTTTTGTATACATTCAAATATAATGTAGAAATATAATGTAGAAAATATAATGTAGAAAAGTCTATAATTTTTTTTTCATTTTGTTAAAAGATACGTGTAATACTTATATCCTTGATATTTTAAATTTAAAGTTTTAATATTTGTTTTAATATTTTAAATTCCAAGTTTTTAATTGACAGAAATGGACCTTAATATAAAGTAATTGCGAAACATCTCTTCCAAAAAAAAAACAACATTTTTTCGTATATAAGGTGATTCAAAATTTTCTCGTTAAAAACCACGAGTAAACTCTTGTATAATAGTGCATAAATAATTGTAAAGCTACAAGAACGGCGTTTATAAAGAAGCGTATTTTCCACGGTTATAATCAAAATTAAACTTTGCAAAGAGTAAGCAAGGGATTTTCTCTGACTGCTGCTATTTGTATAGAGTTTTCGAGGTTCTACCGAAAGCTTAACGTAAATTCCGCGCGCACGTGTAACTTATACTATATTTAAATGTTATATGAAATTTTGAGCGTCTTTGTATGCGAGACAAACGCGTAACGGGATTAATTCTATATTAAAAGCTCGAGACCGTATGTTACTGCGGAATGCAGCGCTCTTTACCGTCAAAATATAATATCTTTCATTATACGCTCGCACTGTATATGCAATAGACACCGCCTGTCGGAGGAATGTGCGCAGACACTTCAATACTTTGAACGCTCTTCGGTTATTAAAGTGAAGTTATTAAATCTTCTTATCTCAGTTTCCCATCTCTCTTCATTGTCCGTGGCGAATATTAAGCAATAACGGATACCTAATTAGCCGATGGCGACTTCCATCCAACTTATCTCTTTCCGTGCCTTACTATTATGATACACCACCCAGCGCGTTCTCTTCTTCAATCGCGGCAATAGACGCAGCAAGCGAGCTTTTGAGAAAACCCAGGAATTAGGTCGGCGAATAAAAACAAGAATAAAGAGTTTGTCTTCCGTCACTATCTCTGGTTACAAATACCGCAGTTCTCTTGATAATAAATAAAAATCGTAGTACGTAACGTTTTGTTATATAAAATGAAGAAATAATCGCAACATGTGTTTTACTTGTATATCACATAGCTTTACAAAGCATATTTTTTCATATATAGTCTTTTTTAAACATATAAGCAAGTTATTTATGTAAAAGATATAAACATGGCAGTAATTGAACGACACAGTTGAATTTTGCACTCTTTCTTGTTATTTTTACTCGTATCTCAATAATTGTATGCGTATGTACGATTGTGTAGAAATTTATCAATCAATCGAAATAACAATTTTCTCTTTGTAGCAATACTTTGCATTCATCAAAATTACAACTGTTAAACGTTCGCAAAAGTGCATTGTCGATTTTTAATAGAAGCTTTGCGATGCAAGCGAGTAGGATTAAAGCACGTGCAACGAGATAAAAAGTTCAAAGAAAATAATTTCAGTTTCGTCCGTAAAGCACTTTTCTAACACTGAGATCAATAAACTGCGGCTTTCGTAAATTCTGACATATAACTTCGTACTGGCTGGAGTTTCTACCTTCAAAAACAAACGTCGAGAAGTGCAGAATTTCTACGAGTGAAAAACAGTCGCGTGAACTTAATGCGTAGATTTTTTTATCTATTTCAACAGTTTACTACGGTTTTTTCGAAAGATTGATTAAATCCGGGAAAGTTTCAGAGTAATAAAATAACTATTTTCAACTATTTTTAACTGCATACGATAAGCTGCGAAATATTACTTGGAGATCATCAATATTGAAATTTATCGTATTACTGTTATCAAGGTGAATATTTAACTTTTAATTTCAATTAATTTTTAAATAAAAATATGCAATATAATATCGATTTATTTACGGATTACTAAAATGCTCTTCAAATCTTCTATTAAAATTTATTTAGAAGTAATTAAAAATTAAATTATAATTAAAAAATTACATCTCTATTTTTTTATAAATTAAAGCTTAATATAATTTATAAGTTTAATTGTTTAACATTTAGTATAAAATTACTGTGAAAAAACCTATTAGGAAGATTTAAAAAAGTTTAATATGCACCCGTATTTTTATTACATGTGTCTGTATCACATGTTATTTTACTTTTAAATTAAATTTGTAAAAGAATACTATTTATATAAATTTAATAAAAATGTTGTACAAACTAAAAATATTTTTTAATATACAAATAAATATTACTTTATGACGTGATTACAACAATGAGATGTGTGATTACAATCGTGTTTGCACCAATGATAAAATTTTAACTGCCAAATCACATGATTTACAATTGTAATTCACGTAATTATTATAATTTAAATACATGATCGGTGGTAATTATTGAGAAATTTATTCAATTTCATATTAGATATAAATTGAATGAAAATAAAAGGAAACATAATTAAACAATCATGGTAAATTAAACTTTTGTGAGATGCACGTGTCCAATATGCGGAATGAAAAGCTATTGCTTGAATGAAATACTGCTTTGATGTTGATTATTTATTTGTGAATTCACTAGTATCATTTTTAATGTATGTGAATATGGTACAAAATTACTTTTGTATTCTTGTTCGAATTAACGTACAATTTATATATAATATTGACATACATATTATATAACTGAATAGGTAAGTTGCAATTTTCTGTTCATCATTTACGAGCAATATGGAAAATATAAATATTTCAAATCAAATCAAAACAGCTTACGCAAACTAATTAATTTTAATGCTAAAATGGTATCTCCCAACTAACTATTTCGAGATAAACTTTAACGAAACTTTAATCTTAAGATTAAAATAACTTATTTGACAAATTATTAAAGTCTAAAATAATTTAAAAAATTAATGTTTTTAATCAAACTTAGCCTAAAAAAGCTGATTCCAATTTTGTTAAAAAAATAATAATTGAGAGAAAATTGTAGTTCTGTGGTATTTGTATTTGAAATCTGATAACATTGCAATTACGAGATAGTATTTACGTTGTATATTTACGAAGGGAAAGAGAGAGAAAGGAAGAGAGAGAGAGACAGAGAGAGAGAGAGAGAGAGAGAGAGAGAGAGAGAGAGAGAGAGAGAGAGAGAGAGAGAGAGAGAGAGAGAGAGAGAGAGAGAGAGAGTAGAGTAGTAGTAGTAGTAGTAGTAGTAGTAGTAGTAGTAGTAGTAGTAGTAGTAGTACGTAGTAGTAGTACGTAGTACGTAGTAAGTAACGTAAGTAACGTAGTACGAGTAGA
>NW_012130076.1:33719-58792 GCF_000143395.1 Atta cephalotes
GTACGTCTAGAGAGAGAGAGAGAGAGAGAGAGAGAGGAGAGAGAGAAGGGGATTAGATTGCTGCTTGGTAAAACATTGAAATTTGGCACAAGAAAGTGCGGCGCAATGACGTTTTGACTAGAGAGAATTCACGAAAAGAGCAAGGTGCGACGCAAGAAGCAGTCCGGAACGTCAAGCCGAGGCAGGATCAAAGGACTCGAGAATCACATGGTGGGCTGGCCGATGGCACAAGCTGAAATGGGAAAATCGCAGAAAATACCGAGGTTTCTTCTAACATTCGTGCACGACAGACAAAACGCCAAAAAATGAAAGAAATGTCTCGAGAAAGGTGGCCTGCTTTTGTCGAGTACATTTCAGCGAACAACTTCAATCTTATATGTTTCCTAAGTGGCAGAAAGTCAGTTCGTTATAGAATCGAATTTTTCAGTCCGAGATCGTTCTTATATAGAAACTTCGATCAACGGGAGAACGATACTGCGGAAAAGTATTGGAGCAAATAGGTCATATTTCCGTTCTATATTTCCGTGTAAGATAATTTTACTTTTATAGCAATATTGAACGCTCATAAATTATTGTTAGATTGACTACAAAACAATTAAATCGTAAGAAAATTGATTATTCTTAAATTGTTCGTAAACATATCGTTTAGATCTCCATGTAACGTTTTAGTTATTATATCAATGATAAAAGAAATTTTTATGCACAAGAAATTTTTATATACGGAAAGAATGATTTTGCTGAAGTATCTAAAAATGTAGCTGGGTGAAGATTTAAAAATAATTTTGTAGGATTATCAAAATAATTATGTAATACATTCAAAGTGATTGCTAGAATATCAAAATTTTTTGCAACATTGCTCGATTATTAGATATACTCGAATTACTTACATAATTATTTTGACAGTCCAATAAAATTATTTTCAAGTCTATTTAACTACATTTTTAGATATCTCAGTAAAATCATCCTTTGATATTACAATGTCTAAAGTTATTCACTGGACGCTTTTATTTGGCCATTTATTGACAAATAAGTTTAATATAAAGTAAATAAAAAATAAAAAAAATAACTATTAAAATAACTATCAAATCAGTTATTATATAGTTACTAAGAAAATGTAACTAAGTCAAGTTACAGTTACAGATGGAAAAAAACGAAAATTAAAGTACTGAGAAAAAGTAACTTAAAACTTTTCATTACAGGTAATAAATTATTTCCCAATTCTGAGTTATAAATACATACACATAAATAACTTTAATGACTGCTGATACAAAATTGCAATAAATTATCTTATAATTCCACGAGCATCACATTTTCTAAGAACTGAACGCAAATGTATTAATTAGAGCAAAGGAAACGAGAATGAATTTTTGCACGAGCGCCAAACAGCTGGTTTGAGAGTTTAGCTAAATTTAGTGTAACTCAAGACCCGAGTATCGCCGGGTATAATACTAGAAAACTCATACAGCCGTATAGTATGAATGTTTCTTTATATTTGAAATTTTTTCTGGTTCTGTTATTAGACATAGCTATGTAGAGATTGATATGTACAGACATATACCGTTTGCATGCTTTATACCTTTGTCATTAGCGAGAATGCGTCGATATGTGTGATTACCCTAAATTCCATTCAAATCGCTAAATTGATTGCAAGATAACTCTAAAAAATTAAACATACGTTGATTATCATAAGTCATATATATATATATATAAATAATTTCCTCTATTAATATTTACTTTTTTTTATTTAAACTGAAATTTCTTATTCAAACTGCAGTATATTTTAAATGTAAAACATTGAAACAAGTGTTAATATCTGAATTCAAATCGCGTGTTACGCGCTAAACAATTAAAAAAGTGCAGCTATATTCCTTTAAATGTTAAAATATTAAATCCTTTTTACATTTTTAATTGTTTCGCTGATTTTAAATACAATTTAATATTCTACAATTAATGCTTCGTGAATTCTCAAAGAAAATTCAAAATATACAAATTCGTATACAGTTAAACACTTCGACTAGCATAATTAATTTGCCGATCCCTATTTCTTCTTTATTACGTTTTATCGATTTCCATCTCACCGAATTATCAGTACGTTCTCACGACTATTCATTTAGAGCGCATTTTTGCTGCTTATCCACGCGAGAATATCTGGTATTTATTAATTCACCCCGTGTGCAAATTGATTCGTAAGCGTTACGAATGTGCGATCCGATATATCGGAAAACGAGCGATAAGTGCGATGCGCAGTAGGCGGAACGTGAAATTAGTTACGTCAACGATATATATTTCGGTTCGCGTACTCTGACCCAGTTAGGCAATGCATAGCGCGGTCGTCTCGTCATTACCATAGTCTGGAGAATAGCCAAAATATCCAATGCGAGACATTCGGGCAAAACTCCGCGTGTAGCGTCCGGACCGATATCGTTATCTCGGCTTGCACGTGCACACGACAGGCTTGCTTGAAACGATCGAAGCGATCAGCCGCGAGAGACGTTTTCACGCCACTATGATTAGAGATCCTATAACAGAGTCTGACCGATCCACCACGACCAATCCCGTCAAAATCCTATGAGAGAAAAAAAAATATATATATACTTCTACCCTACTTTCCAGTACATGTATATACTCTCACTTCAACCTCCACTGTTGTACTCTATAACTTTAATTAAAACTGTAGAGTGAGACAAGTACAAATTAAAGTGAAATAATATATGTACACTTCAACAAAAATATCAGTGTGGATTTAACGCTATACGGTGTCTTATCCACAATTCTTACTTATATTAGTATTAATATCAATTATATAAACACTGCGAAAATTAAATGATCTGAATTTAAGATGCTAGATTTAAATCTACATCATGATGACGTTAATATATTTGACATACACATCAGGGGTTATAAATTCAAACTATTTTGGTTTAATATTAACATCAAAACGATCTGGATTTATAACCACTAGCGTGTGTGTCATCATAGTGTGGATTTAAAACCTATTGTTGGTTAAATCCATGTTAGTATTAATAGTAACACCAACACAGTGAGAATTATATAAGATGCATTCAAGCTTTGACGCTCATAATGCTTGTATAAATATTTGTCCTTAATACTTGATAGACAACAAGAATAAAATGATGCTTACAATATAAAGTGAACGCCTTCGCATAGATATCGCATTAAATCCAGATCGATATTTTTTAGAGTGTATAAAAGAGAAAGTATATATATCTTTTTCTTGTACAATTTCGATTGATAAAATCATACGCCTCGTATAACCTGACTCTATTATAGTGTCTCTAACAATAACGCCTTTCCCAACCATACTCGAATTACAGTCGCAGCTGTAAATATCGACATTTCCACAGTAACAGCCGTTAGATTGCGGCCGGGTATAATCTGCATCAGACCGCGATCGGGATCTGCGCGAGAGGTTGCCGATGGATAACTTGTTAACAAAGTGGCAATGCCCATCGGAAATGAAATGCACGTGCCTACGCTTTGTGCTATGTATAATCGTCTGTGAAATTCGCGACCGATTTTGACTTCGATTCTCCAGCGAGAATACACTTCCTGCATCTATCTAGTCGTCCCACGGGAATCAAAAGTCAAACGAAAAGCACACAGTTAGAAGTTATTCATGAATTTTTGAATGTCGAGAACTTTAAACTTTTCACTCGGGAGAAGAAACTTAATTTTTTAGTGGTAAGAGAATCGAATAAATGTTAACATTAAAAATGAGAGAATCAGAATAATTGTAATAGTATATGCTGTGAAAAAGCACTCTTACACGGCTAGTCATTTCACAGGAATAAAAGACCAAACGAAAAGCATACAATTCAAAGTTATATTCACAATTTTTGAATGTAGAGAATTTTAAATTTCTCACTTGGGAGAAGAAATTTGATTTTTGTAAAAAGAATCGAATAAATGTTCACATTTTTAAAAATTAAAGCATCGACATGTATTCAGAGAAAAATATAGTAATAGCAGCCAAGATGACAATTGTACAAGTATTATATGTATAATAGAATTAATGTATAATTAAATAAACTATTTTATGATTGCAATAACAGAATATGATTGCAATAATAAAATAGTTCATTCAATTATATCAACATTAATTCTATATATAAAACTTATATATAGTTGTCCTCTATATAATTGTTACCACTGTCTTTTTCTCTGAGTAATAAAATACACTGCAACTTCTTAGTTGTAATATTCTTTGGCAAGATCATTCTTCACCAGATATAAGATATTTCTCCGTATGAACGTGCTTTTTAAATTTATATTTGTGAAATACATACATTCCGCATTTAAGTCGCGGTCCTTTTGCAGGTACACCATCTCAACGGCGCAAGAGGAAACTGTAACTTAGAAACGCGATAAAAAGGATCAATCGTTTCTCGATTAAATGTCCTCTCTAGATTTATGAGCTCGTAGATATATGCGTTCCGATTTTCGAGCCGCAAGCTCGTTCGCAGATTCTGCCTCTCACCTACCCGTTTATCATTGTATAACGATACGTCGCAATTCGTTTGAAACAACAAATTTGTACGACAATGTAACGGCGGTGGAAGATTTAACAAAAATATATTTACGTCACTTCGATATATACCTGGGTTATATTAATTCAGTGTTTGTGCATATATACACATTGAAAAAAATTAATTGAATTAACCTAAAATGCATATATAAATAACCGGATAATTTGTTGAAATGTAAACAATTCATAATTTTTATTAATTAAGCAAAAAGGTTTTAAAATTACATATAAAAAAGAGCAAACATTGTATTTTAATATGCTGTTAAAAACTTAAGAATATTCTTCGTAAACAATTATTAATAATTTATTCCTTTTACCATACGTGTCACGCTAATTCAACCATATTCTTTTTAGTGATCATATATTGTATAATAACCAAATACACTTGGATGTTATTACTACTACATACAACTAACCAAACTCTAACCGGTATTATTACACCTAAATGTTTTAGTTGCATACGAAAATATTTGATTATAATAATCATAAATGTTTACCTTCAACGAAATTTACTCTTAATCAAATATACTATATTAATTTAATCATTATTGTTTTTTCTATACGATGACATAATTTTTGCAACGTTACAGATATATCAAAATACACGATTGCAATACTATTTCTTCTTAAGTCTTGTGTTTCGTAAAAATGATGATGTTTCGAACAAATCGCGTACAGTTAACTAAAGTGCTATCACTTTTTATGAGCTCGCTACGCACGATCCAAGATACCAGCTGTTTGCTACTTTCTGAGAATATATTCTTGAGAATTTTCATTTGAGTCGAGACAATATTCCAGTAAAAATGTGCGTCCTACTTCCAAACTGCTGTTTGCTCTTCCCTCGTCTGCTTTTCCTTCTTTATTTTGATTGTCTGTCCGATTTTTCGGCCGCGAATGGACCAGACTTTCGTTTTTCGATTTGCTTCCCTTCTTCTTTTTTCTCTTTTCATTTCCAGTCAACAGTGAAACCCTAGACAATTCTGACAGTGTCCTAATGATGTCCACTACTGAACCATTCGTGCACCGTGAAAAAAAGGAAAATCCGAACTAATTTTAGTGCGCCGTAAATTTCACGTTGTGGTTAGTTAGCTGAAAGGGAGGCTCTTTATCGATCTTGAAATACGACTATTGTACAGCGAAACATAAGGTACAGATTGCGTATCTGCAATACATTAGATTCTGCAGCGTTCTGTGAAGACAGCGTTATTCGAAATAATCGTTTCGGGAAAGCATGATTAAGTGTTTATTGTTGAATCAATAAAGTACAATACCATTATCACGTGCAGAATACCGCAAATTGTAGTTATGATAAAATCAGTTTTATACTGCCGTCTTTTAATCAGTACTATGGCAACAATCTGTGCCATATTGCCGTATTGTATTTGTATATGAAAATATATTAATACTTTTTTTGCTGAAGTCTAAAAATTCTAGATACAGATCTGAAAACAATTTTGAATTATCAAAAGAGTGACGCAAACTGATTGCTAGAATGTCAAAACTTTTTGCAGCATTACTCATTATGCTTGAGATTCTTACTCTCTAAATTCTTTAGAGTGAAATCTCACACTTTAAAGAATAAAATCTCACTCTTAAAGATTGAAAATTCTGCCATTCTTTTTCAAGAGTGGCGTAATTTTCACTTTTTAGAATGAGATTTTACTTCAGAGAATTTAGAGAACGTAATTATTTTGATGAACCAACAAAATTATTATCAAATATCTGTATCTATAAATCTGTAGCTATAAATTTTTAGATACTTCAGCTAAATTATTCTTTCCGTACTACATATTATTTAGTGCGCCATATTCGTAATATCATAATTCGGGATTTATATTTCCTACAGTGTTCAAATGGTACTCATCTTTATTTACAACAATATATGAAATATATTGTTGTAAAACAAATAATTTTCATTAAATGAAACTCCCGCGCAGTTTCAGAGAGTATAGAACTAAAATGTTTGTATGAGACGCATTCATGAAACGTCTACCTCAGATATAGGTTTTCATCAAGTGTGTTTACTGTTTACGCGGTTGGTAAATGATAAATCGCCGTAGGGCTGCGATGAGTCTCTCGGCGAATGTTTGACAATCGATGTAACTTTGCGCAGCAGAATTTCGATTATTGCGGCTTTATCGGATGGAAAAATCGCGTTGTACTTTGGATGAGGAGTTTAACGAAATGTTTTGCAACAGCCAATTTGTTTCAACTGTTACCATTTATTCGATATAAATGTTTCATCCACATTTATCATATTTTCTACAATGCATACCAATATATAGTTAAATATTTTTTATGGACATGAAAAAGTTCTTTATTATACTCCACGCTTCACCTATTATAAATATATGAGAAACAAAATCAATTTCATTTTGAAAAATTTTGATAAAATATAAATTCAAATTTTCTATATGCATGTAATAATTTCCATCCTTCTTTTTATTCCTTTTTGTTATCTTATTTTAATTTATAATAACATTGTATAATTACAGAAATTTACTTTTGTTCCTATTCATTTTTATAATAAAATACATTTTATATTTTAACAATTAAATATAGTTAATTTCTTTATCGTTTGTACATTTTGCTAAAGTAATATATTAACAGACGAGTCTGCATAATAATAAATACAGTCTCATTACCTTTTAAGAGGTTCACGCACATAGATAAATGTTATATATCATTCCCTCGCGTTTCTCTCCCTAAATTCACCCATGTTGAACAGACATTTAAGCCAGAACCGAGAGAAAATGTTTAGGAAACTTCTGACCCTCAAAGGACAAAGGACGCACGTTAGAAGAAATAGTTTAAGCTAACGCTATGCAAATTTGCTCTATTAAGTCAATCATTATCTCCGTTCGATCACACCTGTCATAATACTATGCGCAATAAACTCGTGTGAAGTTGGCCCCTCAACTTTTGAGAAAATTTACTTTCTATAGCTCATTGGATTGCACACTCATCGTTTGCACACTTCTGGTAAAAAAGTTAATAAAAAAAAGAAACAATTTTGAGGGAATTAGTTTCACCATGATTTTGAGTATAATAACTGCGATTTGAATCTATCTACTTGAGTTGACTCCCCAAAACTTCATACCACAATCTTATTTTAAGAGGCCGTAAGCCATGAGCTGTAAGAAATTGATCAATCTCAATCGACTATTTTTCTCATATTCAACTGTTTTATTAGTTAATTTCTTAAGGCTTACAGCTTACGACTTCTTAAAATAAGATTGGATAAGGTAATAGTTGTTAATAATTTAACTAAAGATGAGCGAACAAAAATTCTAAATATGCATACATATGCAAACGATGAGCAATCGAATGAGTTATAAAAATTTAATTTTTTCAAAAGTTGGGACCAACTTTACATGGATGCAATAATGTTAAATAAATGAAAATTCATCGGCAACATTTTTCCGTTATTTACATTTTTTCGTTATTTTTAGCTTTACGAGATAAAGGATGGTAAACTTTAAGACTTCTGGGCATCTGAATAATATTTTGCTTCTTTTTCGTTTTTTAAAATAAGTTTAAAGAAAATTATACTGCAGGTTGTGACCACATAAAATTAATAATATACTTTGATTATCCAAACTAAGATTATACTCAGTAAATAATGTGAGTATTCTACATTTCATACTCGATCATGCAAGACTCTAATCACGACGCAAAGAATTGTTCCGCTTTTAGTAAGTATTACAACGGTATCTTTTTTCAAAAGTCAGGATTTTCTTGGCAGGAAGAAAGTTCTCGCGCGTGAGCGAACGAAATGTCGAGTAAGCATGAGAATTGATGTGGGTATTGATCTAATCAAAGACGTTCCCGCATTCCAGGCCCCCGGGTCACGGATGCATCTTATAAGGAAGAAAGCCTATTGAAATTCGGAAGAGTTTTGAGATTGCCTCTCGAAAAACCAGCTGGAAACCGCTTTATAGGCAGACGGTAATATATAGCATCCAATTTCAAGTGTTATATTATCGGTTTATCACGAGATTCATCAATTGTGATTTCGCGAAAGCTGAGAATATGTACAGAAAGAAATGTATATTACGGATTGAACTTAAAGAATGACTAATGTAAAATTAATGCAGTCAAATAAAAGATCTTAATATATTCTGTATATGTACAGTGTTAAAGATAATGCAAAACTGGAATATTCCGTAATTTATTGAAAAAGAAGAGGCTTCAACAGTTGCAAGTAGAAAATCGGAAGATCTCATTCTACTTACAAATTACTGCTCTTTAGACGTCTAAGTAAACGTTATCGATACTCACTCATTATATTCTCCAGTTGCGATGTATCAATTCAGCGCTCTACCATTAAACTGTAATCTGAACTAGATCAATCATCTGCACTGCAAGCTAAGCTCAGGAAATGAACTTGCCAGATCGCAGATTTTGTGAGAAAGGAATGCCTCTAGGGATCGATGAGATGTTCCCCGTCCCAATCTAAATTTCTGTCTGCGACTGCTGATACATTTAAATGGAAGAATAAAGGAACTCATAAATTCAATGTTGTAATCCATACTCTCCATTTTCTCGCGTTATAAATCATATTATAACATTGCTAATTAGAAAATAGTAAGTTATCTTCAACATATAATTATTTTTCTAAGATAAAAGAACGAATGATCACACGTTGAAAGTAACTCAACTTTAGGTTTGTAAAATATATTTCTTATCGAAGAAAATAAGTGATGGAATACACGTCAAAAAAGATCGAATGTGAGACAAGTGGAATCAAGAGATAGATCAGTTGAAGTTTGGATCAACTCTAAGGACGAAAGGCATGTACGCCACTCACGCTTCCAAGTCTTTTAGAGAAAATCGCTTATGTTTCATAAATCTTGCCATACCGAAATGCTCAGTTCGCAGTTTACGTCGCACAAGAGTCGTTCAAGGAAAGTTGAAGATCATGGGAGATCGTGAAAATTGTGTGAATTTCGCTCATTACGGGTTATGAAAAGCTAAATTGTTCCTTTACTTACGCTATAACGTGATAGCACATTTAATTAAGTTACTTGGAGTACGGTCGAAAATGTGGCACCGTATATTTCACCCAATCGTGATTAAGATTAGTGCTAAAAAGCTTGAATCTGTTAATGTAATTTCAAAGAAGATTCTAAGCATAATAATGACATACTGTTTACGAATGCATTGCAGCAGTGCATATAATGTAACCATATGAAAGAAATAAAATATTATAGACTACTTTTCATTTCATATTTTCAAAAGTTTAATAAACGCACGATTATACTGAAAAAAACAATTTTACTAAAAAAATCTAAAATTTTGTTAGATATATATCCAAAAATAATTTTCTTACATCATTAAAATAATTATATTGGAAACTACAAAAATATTTCAGCAACCAGTTTCAATTTCCAATAAAATTAATTTGACGGTCTATCAAAATTATTTTCAGATCTGTATCCAACAAAATTTTAGATCGTTCAGTAAAATTCATTCTTTCTGTAAGCGAAATGTTGAAATTTATATAAATAACTTAGCAATTTCAAAACATATTAGTAATAAGTATTTATATCCTAATTACACAAAAAAAAATTTTGCTGAACACAGATCTAAAAATAATTTTGTTGGACATCAAAATAATTATATACGTTGGAAACTAAAAAGTGATGAATGCAATGCTGCAAAAATTTAAATATTCCAGCAATTAGTTTGAATTTTCAATAAAGTTATTTTAATGCTCCAACAAAATTATTTTCAGATTTATATCCAGCAAAATTTCAAATTTTTCAGCAGAATCGTATTTTTCGTGTAGCAATTTTTAAGATTTGCTTCTTATTTTATCCTTTTGAATAGCGCGTATAGATAGTAACATGTCCCAAAATTTCTTCGGTTCGCAGATTGGATATATTTGATTTATGTATAAAGTTGAATCAAGCAGTTTTTGCTGCTGTTGTATATTAGTCCGTTTTTACATCCCGAAAATCGATACCTCTGTCATCCCCTCGTCCATCATCAAGGGCGCAGTGAGGCTCACGTTTCGAAAGCGCGGGAAGAGAGCGAATATCAAACCACTGTGTCGTCACAACCTACTTTCTCGCAATTAAGAGTAATAGCACTGCACTATCGCCCAAACGCGTGGAGAGCGACCGTGGAGGTAATATTAAGACGTAATGATACTGTAAATTACGATACACGAGAATGTTCGACCTACATACCGCGCAATCGCCCAGTTAGAATCCCCAAACTTTGCCGAGAAGAGATAGCCCTGCTAAGCCCACAAGATAAAATAATAATGTGAACACAAGTGTTTAACATTGTAAAACGTCTAATAGCATCTCGCGAAATGTCGTGATGCACCAGCTAACGTAGCATATAAACGATGAAATGTGCAAAGCCTTGGCCAACAATTAATTATACAGTCGCGAGCAAAATGACTGCGACAAAGTCATGATGATAAATTTGAATTTAAATTTAAGTGTATTTTTAACAAGGATCTCTTTTCATATTTTCGAAGAAATTATCTTCGGTGTTTTAAAGATAAGAAAATACCTTTCGCCGTGCATCTAATTCCGTAGTGTAAAATTTTCTTTCACATGCAGAATTTTATGGAACAATCGATATACTAATATTTAGAATGCCATAAATGCAAATAATATAAGTATTAATTTTTCGATAAAATTATAGTCAAAATCTATTAATTCATATTCTTACGAATATGATTGAATATCTATTGATATTTGACTGTTATAAAAACAATGAAATATATTTTCGTGTAAATTCTATAATATTCTATTTCAGAGAAACTTCTACCTAATAAACATGCGAAGTAGTCACTCTCACAAATGTTTCAACTTTTGAAATCGGATTGCTTTTAGGCGGTGCAATTACATAGAATTTCATCGAGAGAGTAATCGCTGGAGCTATCAAGTATTAAAGGGGTTGGTCCATCTGGACGAGCGACAGCATCATAGTTAACGCGCGTCTGTTCAGCTTTCCAAAACGATGTCTCATAGGAATCGATACGCGTCCGTAACACCCAGCGACCATCATCAAAGGCATCGCATTTTGGAGGGCAAAGGGAAACCACTGAAACCAGCAGGTTGGTCACGGCCTGAGGGGACCGTCTGCCAGATACGTCCATTGTTTTCTCGTATCAGCGTTAAAAATAGCATGTAACCATCCCTATACGTGAATTTCCCTATTCAACGGAAGCAACGAAACAATATTGAGAAGAGAAAAAGAAATAGAAGAGAAGGATAAAAGAGAAAGAGATAGAGAAGGAACGGCTTCTATATCTTCGCCACCAACTCGTACACCTGTTGATGGACGTTCCGCCTGCAGGATCAAAGGGATTCTCCATTGCCGTTGGCGAAATAGGCTCCTGAGAGGACTTTCAACGATACCCCGTTGAATAGTAAGGCGACGTGTACTCCTTCTCTCAAAGGCCAGTCGCATTACTTGAAAATTCGAGCAACTGAGAAATCTCGTTAGCGCTTGGCAATGTGGATGCCTCGTAGAATGCTGACGAAATAACATCTCAGGATTTAAATATCAGAGAGCCTCGGCGATGTCGACATGATTCTCACGGGGTGTCTGAATTTTGGATTGGATTGCTCAGGACATGTCGAGTTTCCGGTACGACAGCGGTAAGTGGATTACAATGCGCTTTGGGGATTGAAATTTCCAACTTAATTACAAATAAAACACGAAATGGCATTTATTCTAGTTTGTCGTTTTCTCGATATTCCATGTTAAACGAAAGGACTTTCATGCAAAACATATTATTTGTTTAATGATTAAAGCTCGAAAATGCTTCACTATGTGAAAACCGAATTAAAAAAATTAAATAGAGTTGAGAATCTTGGAATGTTGAGACTGCAATAGTCTTTCAATATCAAAATTGACTAACAGAATTGTGTTTTTGCACTCAGAACATAAATATGCATATTATGCAATTTGTGTAAATTGGTATATAATTAATGTATTGTTGATCTATTTTAAATTTTAATCGTAAAGTACAAAATTAATCGCACAATACAATGAATAAAATTGATATGTCATATTAAATGACGTCAGATCCAACACAAATGATTTTCTCTGTCTCGCTCTCGCAATCAATATTACTAATCAATATTACAAATTCTATATTTTCTATATAGTGCTATTGTAAAGTTTTAGTTCAAACAAATATTATTAATATTATTGCCAAGAGCAGCATTTTTAATATAATACATTAAAGATATTTCAATATCACAGTAATATAATTGACATATGTACTAATTAATTTTTTAATTAACAACGTAATTAGTATAAAAATTACTTCCTTTAACAAAATACATTTATTGAATCTCTCTTTTTTCTTCTTCACATTCAAATATAATATTGTTTCAAATAATATAAATTTAAATTATAATATCTGGATGATTGGGCTGAGTTGAAGACTAGAATAAAATTAGTGCATTATAAAACAAATAACAATCAAATATTTTATTAAATAAATTATTAGAAATATATGTATTATATGATTTTTCATAAAATAATTACAAAGTATTTTTTATCTTTCAAGTTTCTGATATCTTAAAATAATCTCTGCGTATTACATTGAAAATTATTGCAAAAGTCTATTATTTACTTAAACTGAACAACGAATTTTTTATTATAATTGATAGAACATTTGGAAATATAGTAGTAGAAATAAAAGTATAATAAATTTCGGTCACAGCATCTGATTATAACGATTACAGCATTAACTACTGCAAAATCTATCAATTATAACTGCATAAAGAGTATACTAAAAAGAGTATAGTAAAACGAACTTTCAATTAATTCATATATGTAATCTTCTAAATATAAATCATAACAGTATTAACTGTAATATCTAATTTAATTTCGTCTAATCTGTAAAACTGAATATGAAATTGTGAATCATTTCAAATATATGTATTATCACTATCAATTAATATCACGTTTTAATTAACATTTCCATCCATAATCTAATGTAACAATCACAATATTAATTACAACACTTGTATTTTATAGAACAATTAGACATGGATTGCAGTAAATGTAGAGTATATCGCTATCAATGTCAGTTGTATCGCATATTTGAATAAAGTCATGCATCTATAATCTAATAGACATAACAATCACATCATTAACTACAGCTACAACACTTCTAATCTACAGAACAATTAGACAGTGATTGCGGCAAATGTCGGATATACCACTATCAATTATTTTCACGTATTTTAATAGACTCATGCATCCACACAATCTAATAGACAATCACAATGTTAACTACAGCTACAGAACTTCTATTTTGCACAATCAAACAGTGATTTCGACAAATATAGAATATATTGCGGTCACTGCCAATTACTATCGCGTATTTTAATTAATTCATGTAACTGTAAACCAATAAGGATAACAAACATAATATTAATAGTCATAATAGTAATTTCAAGAATAATTAAACAGTGATCATGGTAAATATAGAATATATCGCGATCACTGTCAATTATTTTAATTAATTCTACCGCGTATTAATTAATTCTTACACCTATAAACTAATAAGCGTAACAAGCATTATACTATAATATAACTAATATAGATACACTAATATAACTATAATATAGATACAGTACTAATTTGAAAAATAGAACAGTCAGATCACAGCAAATATAGAACATATCGCATTGCCAATTACCATATTTATAAATAGAAAAAGAGCCTGATTGTATTAATTGAAATTCTAATTGAAATTGAACAAATCACAACAAAATTGTCTGGTTGAATCAATTATAATTAGTTGAGATAACCGAAATTATGATTAATATTAAAATTAATATTAATTGGCAGTGACCACAATATATTCTATATTTGCCGAAATCACTGTTTGATTCACTGTTCTGCAAAATAGAAGTTCTGTAGCTGTAGTTAACATTGTAATTGTATATTAGATTGTAGATCCATAAGCCTATTAAAATATGTGAAAATAATTGATAATGGTATTCGATATTTGTTGCAATCACTGTCTAATTCTGTAGAATAGAAGTGCTGTAGCTGTAGTTAATGATGTGATCAAAATCTTTTGGATTGTTCATTTTCAATAAGAAATTTTTCTCAGTGTAAGAATGAAGCAGATCATAAATATTAGTAGCTACATAAATATGTATTATCAATTACATATGCACATATACTATATATTTCAATTAACTATATAATCAATTTGTAGAAAATATTATATGAATAAGTTATAATTGCACTTTGGAGTTTACTTATTAAAAAAAATTCTTTGATTTTATCTGCATTTATTACTTAATAAATGTTTTGACTATAATTTGAATATTTTTAAATTTTCATGTTAATATTATTATAATATTATATAATACCGATGTTCTTTTGTACCTAACAGTAATAATAATAATTAATTTGTCACATAATGAGATGCTGCTGTTCCAAAATATGCAATAAATGATTAAACCGGATAATGATAAATTAATTATAATATGTAAGGATGATTGGTGGATCGATTTATAATATGTATTTATAAGATTTATTTAATTATATATATATGAAATTTATTTAATTATTTATTAAGTACATTACTTATATTTATTTGAGCTTTACTTGTACGATGTATCATAATTCCATTCCTTGTCAGACATATAGGAAAAAACTAATGACTACAAATATTTTTTAATTTAAATGACACTAATCTGCAACATAGCTCATCCATTCCAAGGTAATGAATTTGTGATTTATAATTATTTCTATGACATTCTTTTACTCTAGAAACTTCTAAACTTTTGACCTTTAGTTAAATTTTAATTATAAAAATAAGAATAATGTGTATTCAAATATTAAAGTCCTATTGATTACAAATAATAAGAGATAAAGATTGAAGTTTTTAATGATAGTAAAAATACACTAGTAATATATTTTATATTTATTCTTGAATTGCTATTAAGGCCCGGTTGCATCAAAGTTACTTTGACTTTAAGCGAAACTTAAAACTCTATCTATCTTGTTTTAAAGCTGAAAAAGATTAAAAATAAATATGAAATATGTTACTATTGTATTTTTACTATCATCAAAAATTTCAATCTTTATCTCTTATTAGTTATATAATCAATAGGACAAGACTATTATATATATTCGATAAGGTATTTTTCACAAATACTTTTTTTTTTACCAGAAAATTAAAATAATTTAAGACTCACCTACGATGCGCAGCAGCGGAGATTATAATATTCATCTGCAAAACATAAATATACTCAAATATTAAAAAGCAGGAAAATATCTAAAAAAAATAAGTACATATTTATTTGCTTCCTTTAAACAAATGAAACAAAGAAAAAGATTATATTATTTTCGAAAAATGATATTTTCAGATGTTAATCTTTATAAAATTGGAAAAATAAATCAATCCTCTCGTATTGAATAAATAATTGCAAAACAGTCTTAAATATTTTTAATATTTTACATCAGATATTTTATGAATATCTTTTTAATTTCCAATAAACATTGATTGTATTCATATCAAATAATTTGAGTATTTAACAATAAAATTTTTAAAATATCTTCTATAAGACATTATATAAATTAATGTAAAATGAGGCATCACATAAACAAAAAATCAACTTAAACAAAAAAAAGTAAAAAGCAAATAACACATATGATAGAATAAAAAAGTAATGCGTATAATAAATTGTAACAAAGCTAAATATCTATATAATTTCATTGAGCTCAATTTGAAATATAAATATATATAAATATATATACGCGAAAAAGTACCTTAACCCAAACATCGAAATTCATTTCTTTGAAAATAAGTATAAAGAGATACAAATGAAAAGCATAATAAGAACAGAAAGTAACAGATTTCAATATATCTAAAACCATTCAATGTGGTATACAGGCTTCTGATGTTGAAATCTATTTCCTCTTCCTATTGCATATGCTTTTCGGTTTCCAGTTAACACAATCTAACAGTAACATAACAATGATAGTATGTTACTGTTAGTTGGTGTTTACTGGGTTGTTTTAGGCTTAATGATCATTATTACGCCTGTGATCTATGGTACTCGAATCTGAGCTTAGCGAAATTATATCAGTGATTTAACTCTTGATTACAAGAGACTAACTCACGGTTATTCCGCCGTTGCTTGATGCCAGACTTCCTCCTCCTCCTCCTCCGTTTTCGATTCATGAAGTAAGGTCAGCCACTATCACATTACACTTTACACGGCACTCCCGTTTATCATTCGTGATCGCTAATCGTGACAAGCACATCATCAAATCACAACAAAGGAACGACGTGGAAATCTCGCTCATGCTAACCACCCGACATTCCCATGAGAGTTTAACGACGCGAAATCGCGAACTATGATCAAATCTAAGATGGCGGAGAAGGAAATGAAAATTCATAGAACGCATTGCCAACTTCATGCGACAAGCACGACTACCGTCGCGTCGCGGGGATGCTATACCTGTTGCTCCGCCTGTACTTTCGTCCACTCTCTGCACTTCGAATAGGCATCGAGGAAATTCACATTCGCGACGATTATCTCGTATTACAGCATAAAGCTCGATCTATATAAACTACTCAAATATGCTATTTTAATTACAATAGGTCACACTTTAGTGTATTGTACAGAAGTATTGTACAGAATAATCGCGATTAAAGCTTCATCATACGTACTGTATTCGCGTTTCGAAAGATAATGCGACGCAAGCGGTACGCCGCTGCCGGCTCGCTTGAGTGTCGGCGCAGGAATGCCTGGTAATGCTGTGACGTATCGTACGTAAGACGCAGTGGGCCGTTCCGCAGTGCGAAGTAAACATGTTTTTTCTTAGTATCGTGAACTTGTTAGCATCACTTAACATTTAATTTCGTAGAATAACGTAAAATAATTTCGTAGAATAATTTCGTAGAATAGATTTCAAAAATTTAATGGATTTTTACTTAAATCTTAGTGCGAATACTATAATTGGATGTATTCCGATATTGTACTTTAACTCTGTACGAGATGTTTAATTTTTTTTTTAATTGAAAACTTTTTTAATTGAAAACTTTGTAAAGGGTTGACTTAAATTATATCATTTAAAAAGAAAGAAAATAACTAGTTTTAATAATTAAAGGAAAAATAACACTTTAATGGAAAAGTATACTAATTATTAACATACATTTCCATTAAAATATTACCTATTTTTTCTTCTAAATATTGAATCTAGTAATTTTCTTTCTTTTTAAATGATATAATAGAAATCAACTCTGTACGAAGTTTTCAATAAAAAAAAAATTAAACAATTTATAGGCACGGAGTTAAAGCATACTATTAAAATACATCAAATTTCAACATTCACATTAAGATTTAAATAATAATCCATTAAACTTTCAAACCATTTTCATTCTATGGCATTAAACGTTAAGTGATGCTAACAAGTTTACAAAGAAAGAAACATATTTCGAGAATGTTCGATAACAATCTATTAGTACTCTAAAACTATTTAATCTGAAAAATGCAAGAAATAAAATATTTGATATATTTTGTTTTAAAATTTTCAAGACAATATGTTTTACAATTTTTAAGTCAACGGATGCGGCTTTCGAATTTCTTTACGGACTATATCACGCGGCGTAAGAGTGTGCGGCGTCCTGCGTAAGGTCACCGTACCAGTCACTACTATTCGCACGGCAACGCTCGGGCGAGCCGGTAATGGCGTATCGTTTGCGTCGTATTATCTTTCAAAATCATCCGTTGATCGCGTTTTGAATCCGCATTTTTCAGATTAGATAATTTTAGAGTACTAATAGACTGTTATCGAACATTCTTGAAATATATTTCTTTCTTCGTGAACTTGCTAGCATCACTTAACGTTTAATTCCATAGAATGAAAACGGTTTGAAAGTTTAATGGATTATTAATTAAATCTTAATGCGAATGTTGAAATTTGATGTATTCTGATAGTATGCTTTAACTCCGTGCCTACGAATTGTTTAATTTTTTTTATTGAAAATTTGTAAAGAGTTGATTTCTATTATCATTTAAAAAGAGAGAAAATTACTAGATTCAATATTTAAAAGAAAAATAGGTAATATTTTAATGAAAATATGTGTTAATAATTAATATATTTTTCTATTAAAGTGTTATTTTTCCTTTAATTATTAAAACTAGTCATTTTCTTTCTTTTTAAATGATATAATTTAAGTCCTTTACAAAGTTTTAATTAAAAAAAATTAAACAGCTCGCACAGAATTAAAGTACAATATCAGAATATATCCAATTATAGTATTCGCATTAAGATTTAAATAAAAATCCATTAAATTTTCGAAACAGTCTTATTCTACGAAATTAAATGTTAAGTGATGCTAACAAGTTCACGATACTAAGAAAAAACATGTTTACTTCGCACTGTGGAACGGCCCACTGCGTCTTACGTACGATACGTCACAGCATTACCTGGCATTCCTGCGTCGACACTCGAGCGAGCCGGCAGCGGCGTACCGCTTGCGTCGCATTATCTTTCGAAACACAGTTCGTGTGACGAAGCTTTAATCGCGATTATTCTATACAATACTTAAAGTGTGACTTATTGTAATTAAAATAGCATGTTTGAATAGTTTATGTAGATCGAGCTTTATACCGCAAAATACGAGATAATCGTCGTCGCGAACATGAATTTCCTCGATGCCTATTCGAAGTGCAGAGAGTGGACGAAAAGCAGGCGGAGCAACAGGTATAGCATCCCCGCGACGGCAGTCGTACTTGTCGCGTGAAGTTGGCAACGCCAACTACGAATTTTCATTTCCATCTCCGCCATCTCAGATTTGATCATAGTTCGCGACTTCGCGTCGTTAACCATCACAGGAGTGTCGGGACTGTCGGGTGGTTGGCATGAGCGAGATTTCCACATGTTTCTTTGTTGATTTGATGATGTGTTCGTCGCGATTAGTCACAAATGATAAACGGGAGTGCCGTGTAAAGTGTAATGTGATAGTGGTATGTGAGTGATTGGCCGTACTTCGTGAATCGAAAGCGGAGGAGGAGGAGGCCTGGGATGGCATCAAGCAACGGCGGAGTAACCGTGGGTAAGTCTCTTGTAATTAAGGGTTATATCACTGGTATAATTTCGCTGAGGTCAAATTTGAGTACCATAGGCCACAGTGCAATAATAATGATCGTTGAAATCCAACCCACTAAATACTAACTAATAGTAACTTAACATCATTGTTATGTTAGATGATTTGTACTGGAAATCAAAAAACACGCAATAGGAACAGGAAATAATAGATTTCAACATCAGCCTTTTTGATAGGTTGAAATCTGTTACTTCCTGTTCTTATTGTCTGTGATTTTCATTTGTATCCTTTTATATTTATTTTCAAAGGAATAATTCTCGATGTTCGACGTAAAGTTCTTTATCGCGTATTTAAGCAAATTGAACTTAATGAAATTGTATCGGTGTTAGGCTTTGTGTTACAATTTGTTACACGAATTATCTTTTTATTTTGTACTCTATCGTATATATACATATATATACATATGTACTATTTATAGTTTTTACTTTTTTTTATCTAAATTGATTTTTTGTTTATGTGATGCCTTATTTTATATTAATTTGTATAATATCCTATAGAAGATATTTTTTAAATTTTATTGTTAGATATTCAAAATATTTGATAGAGTATGAATAATACATTTAATTTTATTGGAAATTAAAAAGATTATAATATATTTTGATGTAAAATATTTAAAAATATTATCTGGTTTGAAATTATTTCTACAATAGGAGAAGATTGATCTAATTTTATAGAAATTAATTTCTGAAAGAATCATTTTCCGAAAACAATATATCTTTTATTTTTGACTGTTTTATTTGTTGAAGAAAAGCAAATAAAAAGTTTAATACTTTAAAAGTTTAATACTTTATTTTTTTTATGTGTAGTAGTTTTATAGTATTTATTTTTTTGGATTTTTTTATGATCCTGCATTTTAATATTTGAATACATTTATATTTTGCAGATGAATATTATAACCTCCGCTGCTGCGCATCGGTACGGTGAGTCTTAAATTATTTTAATTTTTAGGTAATGAATTTGTGAAAAAAACACTATCCGACATATGTAATAGTCTTTTTCTGTTGATTACAAATGATAAAGATTAAAGATTTTTAATGATACTAAAAATACAATAGTAATATATTTTATATTCATTCTTAAGCGCTATTTAATATTTGAATACACATTATTCTTATTTTTATAATTATTTAGCTAAAGATCTCAAAAATTTGTAAATTTTTAGAATAAAATATAAATATAAAATATAAAATATAAATATAATGTAATTAACATATCAAGGCTAATGAGAATCAAATACAGATGATAAAGCGTAAGATCTTACAAAAATGAAATTTCCGAATATTCTCGATAAAATGACGTCTTCTTTATTTTGAACTTTAGTTTCCATTCACTGAATCTTCTTCAGCGAAGTACAAATGTAATGAAAAGTTCACATATCTGGAAAGATTGCCTCACAACTTGCCAAAGATGAAGTGATGATAAAATCTTTGTGGACAGAGAGCGTGTCAAGAAGCTTAAATACATAATTATTTACGGAATTAAAATCAAAAGAACATACTTTGGCAATCTTCATGTTTGTTCTTTTGATTTTAATTCTGTGACGCAACCTTTTCGGATATGTGAGCTTTTCGTTACATTTTTGTACTTTGTTAAAGAGGATTCCAAAGTGAGTGGAAATGTTCAAAATAAAGAAGACATTTTATTGATAGAATATTCGGAAATTTTATTATTTCAATGATCTTACGCCTTTGACTCTCATTAGTCTTGATGTTAGTTTATATTTTAAAGCTTGAATCCTATATAACTATTATTGGTTTCTTTCTTAATTTTTAGAGTAAGAAAATGTTTTAGAAATAATTGTAATATTGCACAAATTCATTGCCTTGGAATGGATGGGTTGTGTTGCAGATTAGTGTCATTTAATTTAAAAGGATTTGTCATCACTTGTTTTTTCCTGTATATTTGACAAGTAATGCAATACGATACTCGCACAAATGAAGCTCATAAATAAATATCATAATGAATTCAATAAATAATTAAATAAATCTTATAAATGCACATTATAATCAATCACCAATTATCCTTACATATTATAATTAATTTATCATTATCTGGTTTAATCATTTATTGCAATTTTTGGAACAAGATCTTATTATGTAACAAATTAAAAATAATATGTCAACTAAAATATACATACTAACTAAAAATAATCCAATCCATACCATTAATATTATAACTTTACACTCAAAAATATAAATTGAAATATGTAACACATAGTGTTATATATAAGGCCTGTTTATTATCGAAAAACTCTAAAGAATAAATCAATTTATAATCAACTAATTACACTATTGTATAAAAAATTATAATATGAAGCTCTGTTATTTCTTGCTCGTTAGTATCTTCGCTTTCGTTTTATGTACGTTATAGCTTTTTGATTCTTTGTCAAAGTCGGTTTGTTCACACATTATTTCATGCTGGAGAGAGAGGATCATGTTGAAATTGATTTGAAAAAGCGATTTGCAACATGACATTCGAATCCAAGCATAGCTAATGAAACAGATCTATATCTTGTATACTCAATAAGTAAGCAATCGTGCGAAATCCATTGGGAGTAACGGCTGTTGTCGATTGTCGTTTCGGCATGTCTGCGGAACATTTAATTAACGTGCATTAATTATTTGAGTACTTACTTAGCGCTCTGCCATGATCGCACTTAGAAAGATAATGCTTGCAATAGTCCGTTGGCGTATGTATAAAAAATTGACGTGCGCTTGTTGCCGTAGAAAATATTCGATGAGAAATATTCAACACATACGAAGAAAATACGAATTAAAATTTTTCTTCAAATAGAAATTAAATTTCTATTCTTCAAATAGAAATTAAATTTTTATTCTTTTTTTTCTTTCTCTCTTTATCCTCACATCTCAAATCGATTTCAATGACCGTTTTAGTTATTATTATAACGCTTTAGTTATATATTATAATTGCTTTTTCAAGTTTGTTGATGTCATTGCAACTAACGTTTATTATTTTATTCAATTAACACAGAAATAATCATCTGAGGATATTTTTTATATCCCAGCAGTGAGAAAAAATGTTATTCATTGTATAATGTTTTTATAAGGATATTGTTTAATTCTTTCTTTTTCTTCTTTCTTTTTCAATAACTATTTTTGACGAATCTTTAAATATGCAATTTCATCAAAAACGTACAATAAGAGTGTGTTATTATTAATTAAAATCTTAAAATTTTTTTAAAAAGAAATACTCTCTCTATCACAGTAAGTTATTCCATTTAATATTTGTTTGGTTTCTATACTTTTTTTCAATACTTTGTTTCTATACAAGAAAATTGTAACTAATCTATATAGTTCTTAAATATTAATAAATCGGAAAGCAATTAATATAAAATATATTAACTATATATATATATATATACATATATATATATATATCCCATTTACAAAATGAAAAAATCAGGTAATAATTCTCAGGTTAATTTTATTCGAGATTTTATTTAATTAAACTTAATGACGGAAAATCATAGGATTTATCTTCATCTTAATTCCACATGAATGTATTACAATTTTATTCAAATACATCTATTATAGATTCTGTTTATGGAATCTACTTAAATTATTAGAGATATATCTGATATTTCTTTGTACATTAAACTGACTAATGTAATATTGATGTAATTACTGTAAAATTTTCAGATATGATTTCTTTGTATTGGAATCCAGATTTCAAGTGTGACGCAATCTTTTTAATATTTATCGGTGCAAAGATAAAATTGACTTAATGTGATTCTCTCTCTCTCTCTTTCTCTCTCTCTCTTTCATGGCAAATTAATTATTAATAAAATAATAATGTTTCAAATAAAATGTAGCTTCGAATAACTTTACAAACGGCAAATTTTTTGAAAATCTAAAAAGTAATGTTTTTGAAACGTAGAATTACTAAGCTTGATAATTGCAATTTATGTACGTATTGAAATATTGGTTATTATACAATAGTTTCGATTGTGTCTTTCGATTTTTATACTGACTATTTTAAACAGTCTCAAGCATCTTTCTGTCTCTCTTTTTTGATAATCTAACAGTACATGTAAAATATATCAAAAGAATTTCTCGAAATTGAAATCAAAAGCATATCTCGACGATCTTAGCAAATATTGACAATTCCAAGAGCAGTGGTTAAAATTGTTTAAAATGAGACCATCTATATTCCGTTTTCTTCCTTCTAATAAAAATATTGTCTCGCAGAAAGATATATTATAAACCTGATGAAACCTTTATTGAGTCTGCACGTGGACGTACGCGAAACAAGAGAAACGAGAATCGAAATGCGAAGACGAGGTCAAGCAATCACTCGCAGTAATCGCTTAAAGACATTTTCATTTTGACGATACAAACGAAGAAGTTTTATAATGGAAAAGAGAGAAATGACGAGAATTAACGACGGCCAGACGTTCATTGTACGATCGCTCGACGCCATGTTTCCTCTAATTGATTTCTTACTTGGCGACGAAACTTTTCGATTGGACTTCCGGAGAATTTCGTGAGAGTGCGACGGAATTCGAACGTTACGACGTTTAACTGTTCACAAATCGTGAAAGTAAAGTTCTGAATATTTCATTCTTTTTACAGGTTTATCGTCCTATTACGGAACGGAACTTTAGCCATCGTCTGGTAATGATGATAATAAATTTAACAGCGATTATTTCAATTTTTTGTAAAAAATTTTGGATTAAATTATAAACAATTTTTTGTGAAATCGTAGTTATTTAAAGAATATATTAACAGTAATTACTTTAGAATTTTTCTTTGTTCATATGTATTGTTCAAATCAACAATAAATATCATTAAGTATAAATAAAGCTTTTAATTAACTGTTAATTTTGATTTGCAATGTGGCACATGCGAATGTCAATTTTAATTATTCAGCATCATTGTTATACTTCTATTTCCATTTTCAATATCTAAACAATGTCATTATACATTATAAATAATAGTATGAATTTCATTAGTGAATTTCATTTACAAAGTCCTACATAATTTATTTAGACTAGAAGTCTATTCATAAATGTCCAAATATATCAGATGCATCCATAATATTTAGACCGAATTTATAGCCGTAAATAATTTTCAATCTTTGATTGAGAGTGTAATTAATTACAGGTTTATATTTGAATCAATATTTCACAGATTTTACGAATATGTATTCGAAAAATCTGTTATTATTTATGATAGTCTATCTTTAATTATTAGCTTAAATAATCACAAATTCTTCAAATAGCTTTGATCATAATTAATGAAAGATTATCTATTTGAGAGTTTATCTATTTCGTTTAATCTCAGAGGGAGAGAGAGAGAGAGAGAGAGAGAGGAGGAGAGAGAGAGAGAGAGAGAGAGAGTAGTAGTAGTAAGTTAAATTTAAATTAATTAATTAATAATATTA
>NW_012130076.1:58812-65749 GCF_000143395.1 Atta cephalotes
GAGNNNANNAGAAGAGAGAGAGAGAGAGAGATGTAGTAATTATTTTAAAAATATTTATTTAAAATATAATTATTTAATAATTTATTATGGATGATTACAACCATTATGTAATTGAAGATGTGTTAGAAAAAGAAAACAATAACATGTGATTAAATACTTGTAAAATGCTCCAAATATCTATAATTTATCATTCAAATAAATATAATGATTAAAATATACTATTTATCAATCTGAGATTATTGAAATCACAAGCAGTTTATAAATTAACGTTTCACGAATTAAAGAATATTTGAAGACGATAAATTCTTATAAATATAAATTAACGAATAATCGGAGATTTATAAAATTGTGATTATTTTTCAAATGATTGACTATAAATATTAGTCTCAACATCAAAATTAATCAAGAAACACATAAAAAATTTTTCATAAAATGCATAGTGTATTTGGATCATTTTTGCACAATACGCAAGTTCATTGAACATTCTGAAGCTATGTCACCATAAAGTTCCCGACGCGCAAACTCGTAAGCCATCAGTCACGGATTAGACGAGACTGAAATCTAACACCGGCTAATACCACCCCGACGATCTCTGACAACTGACTGAATTTGAGTGTGATTTTCAGATCGGGTCACGCAAGTGTTACTATACGTATGTAGATATTGCGACAACAATAACGCACACAAATAGTTTTTCGTATTTGCATACTTATGAATAATATCCGATGAATATTAAGTTTGTAAAAGACAATTTTTTATTACTTAAGAAATGTAGGTATATTATAACATATAACATTTAAAAATCTTGAACTTATGTTTTTTTTAATTATTTAAAAAAAACTGTGATAACTCGGTCTCTCCTATAAAGTAATAAAAGTAATATTCTTAATAATAAAGTAGTGAGAAAATTTTATGAGATAAACACATTTCACATTAATAAAATATCATCAAGAGGATCTCATCTAATCTCTTCTCCTTTCATCTATTTCTTTTTTTCCTTTACTATTCCATTTCCTTAAAAATGTCAATTAATTTAAATAACTCTCCGACAGATATTAAAATATATTTCCATCGCGAAAGAAGCGGAAGTTGCTCACTGCTTCTTCCTCGAGAAATCAGTTGAAAGTTCCTCGGCAATCTTTGCCCGAGGGGAGTTTTCTATATCGAATCCTACCCATACTTCAGTAATCAATCGTACTTAGCATCTTTCTCGACCTAAATGGGGTCGGAATTATCAGTCCAAGGTAAAATCGTACTATTCGAAGTTTCCTCATCATTCCTGCTTCTCCTCGCAGTTATCTTCATTTTCACCAATTCGTCCTGCGCATCTATATTTTGTGCAGAAAAGTAGTAGTATTATTAATAATGTAAAGCCGATGCAAAAACAGACAACGTATAATCGTACTTTTGCTAAGGGAAATCGGCTCTCTTCTATTAATCCGGGAATAAAATAATATTAAATTATATTACACTCTCTTCAGAGTCTTCAGGCATTAAATTACGCCTTGACAGTTATCTTCATATTCGTGGCGAATATGGCAGCTAATGTAGAAGTGAATTTCACGTTTTATCAAGGGGATTGAAGCCATACTTTTCATAGAATATTATAAATAATATGATTGCATAGCGATGGTACGCGGCATTAGCGTCATTAATTAACTTTCATTTCCCGCATGATCAACATGTCCCAAGTAACACATACGCGAAAATATTATACTTGGATGAAAATAAAGTAGTAGCCGCGTTCCGACCATATTTCAGTTGGTGTGCTACGGGATTTCTGTGTCGAGACGGAGATTGATGAGAGGATATAAATACCGACGAAGCATATTATTGCATGGGTGCGAGAATGCTGTCGCGGAATGGTTTTATGTGTGCGGAATTATTCGATTCACCTTCGTAGCCGTACGATGTATTCCACAGTATAAATCAACAAAATGAGACCGCGGCGTGAAGCGGAGATCTGATCGATACACGTGAATGAAGATCGTGTCAATTAAAACAAAGCAAAATAGAGATCCGTGTCGCTCCGCGTTTTTGAATTTTCCTTTGGTACTTTGCTCTTCTATTATCACCAATGAAAGAAAAACGATGACTCTGCTTACACATACGTGAGTTTACGAAACCCCCGATTACGTGCATATACGAAGATATGCGATTACAAAGTGCAAAAAGAATTCAAACGTGAATCTTTGAAAAACAGTAAGAGGTGTACGATCATAGAGGAAACATGATATTGTGGTTGCATAGAGAAGCGTTAATGCCATGTTCGCGATGTTATTTGCTTTGTTTTTTGCGATGCGTTATCAAGAATAAATCCGTTGAAATGAAAAAAATTTTTTACGCAATTAATTTTTATGTACGAGTTGATATTGTATATTATTATATTATGTAAAGGATGTATTAATATGTAATATTAAATTAATATTTTAATTAAATTATTAATTACATATATTAATATCAGTATTAACCTTTTATATTATCATTTGCAAATAAATTATTAATTAAAAAGCTGCTTTTAATCAAAATTGTAAAGCTATTTAAAATTGTTATATATTGTCGAGAAATTTTCAGAAGATTAGTGAAAGAATACAAACAGTTATAAATGTTTATATAATTAACTAAATTTTATCTTTAAATTAATTTATAAATTTATGTCCTCAAAATTTATATCCTAATAAATTATATTTATTTGAAAAATAAATATAATTAAAGTATATATAGTTAAAATGTAATAATCGTTATAGCATCGAATTGTACCAACATATGTACGTGATTTGAAAATTCCACATTGTTAAATCTATAGTGTCAAATTTAACTTAATGTGGGTCGCTACTGCTCCTTAATATCGTTATTTTATACTAAAACAATGATTATATTTGATTGTATAATGACAAATTGACACGATATATATATATATATATATATACTGTTAAATTTAATTATCGTTTTAGTAAAAAATACCGATATATTTAGTAGAAGCAGAGGCGACTTACATTAGGTTAAATTTGAAACTACACGGAGAGAATTTTCTTTTAAAATTTTCCCTGAAAATAATAGTACTTGTGGTACAATACAATATTTTAAAGATTTTTACCATGCATTTCAGCAAAATTAATAAAATTAATCAAACTTATTTTATACTTTATTGTAGTTTTATTAATGAGAAAGATTTACATTAAAATTTTTCGAAATACAATGTCCCATGACTATCATATTTTCAGAGTAAAAAAAAAATTCTCTCCGTGCATAGATTTAACAGTGCAACAGTTAACAATTTAATAGACTTAAAATGTAGAAAGACATCATTTGGAAAAAGATTTGGAAAAAAGTGTTTTGCCATTAATTTATCACTATTTCAGCGACGTTTCTTGTTAGTTCTAGCAGAATTCTATGCTCTACAATTATGTTTAAACAAAGTTCTGGCTCTATCAATTTCGATTTTTTTAGTATAAAAAATGTGAAAATTTATAAAAAACTGTGGAACTATGAAAAATGCTACTGAAACTCTCATTATTTCTTTCATATTAATGGAATGTCATGTTAACTTCACGGATAAAAATGGGATCCGTGAAGTTAGCATGGCATTCTATTAATAAAAATAAAATAATGACATTTTTCATAATTTCACTATAGTTCTTTATCAAAATAAAAAAAAAATTCAGATTTTTTGTACTAAAAATTCAAAATTAAAAATATGGTATGCTAATTTCGCGAATTTACGTTGACATTTTCTATCTAATACAAGAAAAAAATATTTTCACTTTTGACTACAATTAAAAATATAAAATTTTTTTAATACGAATAAATTTTTCACGAATTGATATTAGAGGAAAGGCCCCTATAATGAGATACCGAGTTCATTTTGGATAAATGCTAGAAATTTATGGGCAGAATTTTAAAAAGTAAGTTATTTTGAAGGGAATTTAATAAGCTTTAAGATAATGTTATGTAAAATTTAATTCAAATTTTATTTTTTTCATAAATTAGAAAGAAATGTAAAAAGTGAGCAAATCGCAAGTCAAAAAATTGTACTCCTAATATAAGATATTTCAAGAAATTGATAATAAAACGCAAAGTACATCAGTATTGCAATTAAAAAACTTTATTTAATGTTTTTAAAATACAATTAAAGACAGCCAGTGCGCATACAAAATGAGTGTGCGATGCATTGTACCTAGCTGATTCGTCTTTAGATAGTTAGAATCAAGCATCGCAGAAACAAGCACTCGATGTTTATTCCAATTATTTTTTTATTATTGTATAATAATTTTATACTTCAGCAACGATTTTCATTATGACATAGGAGCGCAGGTTATTTCATATTAGAAATATCCTGAGTATCTCATATTTCCACGCCTTACGGTTTTGCGATTATCAAATCTAACTTCTGTAATTAAGCAATTCAATATATTACGTATTTTTCTATTACGATCTTACTCTATCACCACATGAAGAATTTATTGCCAAATATTTATTTATTAAATAATAAGCAAGGTTTAAAAGCTCATCTCAATGAAACTTGAAGACATTCAAATTCTAAAATCTTTTTTTGCTACGACTACAGATATGATCTAATAATGAATTTTCCACTAAATAGCTTTCAATCTAAAAATAATAAATTCATGGTGGAACCAATAGATTGCATTTATTAATTTAGCAGAAATGTCGCTATTAGGTGCTTATCTCATAATAGGGGACTTTCCTCTATAATTATTAATTTAATCTCTTAAGAAGTTAAAATATTAAGATATATAGGTATTCAGTTGATCGATGATATAAAAAAAAATTATTTTTGTAATTATGGAGAGAGCGTCATTTTCAACGACAATTTTTTCGAAACGGTTTATCTTCGTTTACTGTCAAACTTTCAAACTTCAGAGACCACTACATCCCACTAAGCTTGCTCGCCATTTTACTCTTCTAAAATCTCGAGTTTCCGGATGCGACTGACAGAAACATTGCCGCCATTATATGGAGGTGCGGCGCAACTCCCAAGGTGCATCGTACGTGTCTGTGAATCCACGTGGAGTCCATTTTTTTGTTCCAAAAAGTTTAACGTGTTACGCGGTTTTATGTGTCGTTTCTTAGGACACGAACGGACGCAAACATTTGTTTTTCCATTTCCGGCCTGTGCCTTCGTCGAACAGTATATCGTTCGTGTGGTTTAAACCGCGAGAACCAATAAGAAAGGTCCGGCAAACGGAATTTATGGTTACCGAGGAGAAGAAGTCCCGTTCCACTTTGAGAAATACCACTTGCTAAAGAATATTTCCGTTCGTATATATAGTGTTAACGAAACTCAAGCTACGACACGTAATCTTATCGCGATTTTCAAAATTACTACATCGCGATTATCGTGCAAAACCGCCTAAAATTTTGACGAAATATGTTTGTAATCTGTTTTCCATGCTGCATGAAGCGTTATTCGAATTGAAGCTGTGAAAGTCCATGAGAAAAAAATGCCTCATATCTACATAGTAATAGCGTACTTATTATGCATTAAAGTAATGTATTCAAATAAATGATTTCGCGATTACTCTTAACGATGTCCGTACACATAAATCTCATTGATGCGCAGTGAGAGTATGTGCATCATGCAACGATGTTTGTAGAGCAATTATTGGCATTGCATTAATCGCAAGCAAACAATTCGCGAGATTTCAACGGCATTATGCATTCCATTGCAAGGTACATACAAACGGCGACCAATGGCCGACTCACCATACGCTGACTCTATCTACTTAATAACCGAACTTGGATAATATCCGACTAATGGAGCAAATAAATGTTTCACTATACTAGAATAACCTTTTTGTTTATTGATATTCTATATTTTCATACTTAATTTAAAAATAACAAATCATTTTGATGTTTTTATATTCTCTCAGAGAATTTAATAAATCGAAGTAAAAGACGTCTGCATTAAATCTTTTACAATATCTTTTATATTAAATGTTTAAATATGCACGGAAATAGTTTTTGTTGGAACATAAAAAAATTTAGCTAGATATTAATTTAAAAATAATTTTATTGTATTATTAAGATAATTATATATATTACGCTTAAATGTTGATGATAATGCTGTAAAAAGTTTTAATATTTCTGACCACTAGTTTAAGTATCCTTTACATGCAATAATTATTTTAATACCAATCAAAATTATCTTTAAATCTGTACTTAATTAAATTTTTAGATACTTCAGCAAAATGCTTTTTTCTGTATATCTTTGTTTTTAAATTAAACTCTAGATATATTGTTATTCATTTTTGTGCAGTTTGTATTTATATTCGAATATGACAAATCTTTTGCACTTACTGTATTTTTATTTCTAATAAAAAATTGATGATATATTTAGAATCAGTTATTTCGATTGAGGTCACGTTATGATTGAAACTATAATTTCACGTTTGTTTGCATCTTGTTACTGATTTCCGTAATTTTCGGATAGATCTAATCGGATAGATCTCTCGGACCGTCCATTAATGGCAGAAAATGGAGACGTAGACACGTACATAGATTAAAATGCGACAGACTCTATGTGTTTGTTCTAACAATTGTTCTCAGGGATCCGATAATGGCACGGGTGAGACTGGTGCTTTGGTGCCGTAAAATTTTCTACCCACGAAAACAAAAGAGTAAAACGTCGTTTTCCATCTTTTCAACAACGGCGCGAACTTAGTTGATAGAGTGTAATATACTATGAAGAATAAAATATAAGACATTATCACGCTGAGCTCAAAGAATTTATACACCTCCAACATTTTATATGTTTACCAACATGCATTTCGTTACATTACGGAAATCTCGTTATTATCACGACACTAATGTTCCATCTTGAAAGATTATCTTCAAATCTAATTCTTTCTATACATATTCTTTATATATATATATATATATATATATATATTTATATATTAGGTGTACAACTTTGCTT
>NW_012130076.1:69926-75274 GCF_000143395.1 Atta cephalotes
CTAAGTAGTATATATATATATATATATATATATATATATTTAAGTAGGATATATATATATATATATATATATCCCCTCTTAAAAATATTACTAATTGTTCACATATGTAACAATTATTTTTAATCACATAATTTATATTTTGTGCGACTTATTTACTTTTAAATTTACTCGTGCAATTTTATGAACGGATTCCTGGCACTAGAATATTGCAGGATTAGTAGATAAATTTACGGGTCTGTTTTTAAACTCTCGGGATACCGAGACAAAACATCTAGGTAATTACGATGGTATTTTTAAACATAGCCCTTCTTTACGAGAAGATGAATCCGCCGTGTAGCAACATTGTATTTTCTTGCTGCAACGTTTGTAAACGTCTATTGCCCGCAAGTTCTATTACTTTTCACCCTCAATAATGCCACGCGTAACAATTTGTCGAAAATAACGAGCAAAGATCTAAAATGTAAAAGATTAATTTAGAAAAGAAACGAGGAACAGCGTTGAATAAATTAAATTTTTGAAATTATTTAATCATATAGTAAAAAAAATGTTTTGAATTTTATTAAAAATAAAATTTATAATAAAAGAATTATATTAAATAAATTTACATTTAGTGAATATTTCGTCAGATTCTACTACTACTATTCAAACAAATATTTAATAAAAAATAAATTTTGTTACATAGCATACAAAATAGGATTAACTTTTAAAATAAAGCTTCCTTAAAAGTTAACTCTATATATTTTCACACATGTTAACGAATCAAACTTTTGGGTTTTCTCAATGTCGAATTCCGCATGGATACGCGCCAAGAAGTCGAAAGATGAAGAAAAGAAACGTGGCGGAAAGTGATTCGAATAACCGTGATTGAATGACTTTTCCTAAGCCAAGTTGAACAGAAGTTAATATCGAGCAAATTTGATTAAAAAGTTCTGCGTAGGCAGAATCGGTTCGATAAAGAATTTTTTAATCTTTCGATGTACTTTTTTCGTTCATCTTATTATAGATTTCTTTTTTTCAATATTATGGGCTTCGTTTATTATGAATCAATAGATATTTTTAAGTAGCGTAAGTTTCGCAAATTCTGATATCGACTAAAGCAGTTTAATTCCCCGATAAATTTACGTTTCAATCTTCCATTAAATAATAGCTTCGTTAAAAATGAAGAAGAATCGTTTAAGAAGACAAAAATCTGCAGAATTTTACAACAATTTTCGCGTATATTAATAAATCGATTTTTTTTAAGATTAACGCAATGATCGATACGTCGACCAATTGAACATATACAAAAAAAGCTATTTCTTTTCATTATTATATTATAAGTAACGTACGTGTTGCAACCATTTGCATTACTTCTTTATTTTCATTTTACTACGGCGAAATATGTAGAAATTACAGCCGATCCCTAAAAATATTTAACGGGCACGTCTTAAAGTTAAACGCTATGGCAACTATTTGTTCTAAAACATTTGATGGAACTTCATGGATTTTTCAGAAATAAAAAATGTCCTCTGTTTTTTCATATAAATATATCAATGGAATGCACTTTGCAAAATATACAATTTATAAAATGAAGTTGGTATTACCCGGCAAATTGATACGCAGTTTGTAAGTTACTGAGCAACATCAGAACAAATATATGTATATTAACTTAAATTAAATTAAATATAAATCAAAATGACATATATAAAAAGTGACAGATGGAAACTTTTAAATACAGTGATCGCATGAATTTCTGACTGACGCAACGTCGGCTTTTAACTTCCTCAGGATTCATTGTATGATCGTAAGCGTTTTTACAGCGTTAAATTAGCTGGGCAGCTTTGAAAAGGTTTGTCGCCTCGGAGCTTGCTTGAAAAATAACCGCGCATCGGAAAAACCGAATTTTTGCCTCGTCGGTTGTAAATACCCGAGGCGTGCTTCGAGGAGCGCTTTTATACGCCTGGCTGTAGCTCGAGAAAATAATGCTTGCGACGTGTTCGAGAAAATTGGCGGGCACAGAAAGGCGGGTGCCAGGAGAGAAGAATTCAAAGACTTTTTCTTTGGAGGGAGGAAAAAATGCAGAACGAGTCGCACCGTCGAGAGACGCATAAAAGATGCTAATGCGCTACCAAAGTTTTCGCTAGTTGTCGTTTTTCCACCATTCTGTGAGAAAGCTTAGACTTTTCTAAGAGTTTCTAAGCGAGCAGTGGTGGAGCGTGCCGACTTTTTTTCGGCAGTAGAATAAAACAAACTCCCACGGGCGAATCCCTTTGCGCTAAATCCAACTGTCTAACTGTCTGTCTACACGCATACTTTATCCACTTTCTTTCACCGTGGCAACCGAACTTGTGACTGAAATACGCAATGTATTCGGGTGTTAAGAATTCTCTTCACGATTTATCTCATTATTGAAACTGCGAATGAAGAGAAATTAACTTTTTAACATTTTTGTTTTATTAACGAGTAAATTAACAACATTAAAATGTATGAAAGCAAATTCTCTCATTATCTTTTAATATCATTTAATTGAGAATCAAATATGCTTTCGTACTTCATTTGGTTTATAATTATTAATGATTTTCTGCGTAATAAGTATGATTTCTTTTTTATTAATAAATAACGATATTGAATGATAGTTAAGTTTAATAGACTCATAAAGCAATTAATATTTGTTTTATGATATTCTATTAGCATTTTCAACTTTTCTAGTGTGTATATTAATTAAATAATTTAAAAGTATGTTAAATAAATAATTAAAATTCTAAAATAAATAATAAATTTTTATTTATTTGTTATTTATCTTTGAATGAAATGGATATCATGGAACGCGATTTATGTACTATAAAAATACGTATTCTCTAGAAACGTATCCCATTTGAAATACTCGAAGTCGATAGAAAAATCTTTGAGAGTATTTCTAGTCGTGAAACAGTTATTACATAGAGTTTGGATGATGGATAAGCGAATGTATACTCGAGGCAACACCCACGTACCATATCATCCGTCCCACTGGTATATCGAATATCTCACAGTCAGTAAACATGCGAGATTGCGGAGAGACACATTCGTGTCGCTTGCAAAGACGTCTCAATTCTGCTACAGCGAAGAAAACGAGAAGAGAATAGACATAAGATCTACTGAAATTCATATCCTCCTGCAAATATTTTAGTATCTTCCTGTATCTTCATATTTCACTTGACAACGACTGCTCTTTTTTTAATGAAGAGAAACAGAAGTAAATATACTGGTATTAATAAAAGGAATTTCGATTTCATAATAGACCATTCTTTTTAAATCCTACAGAGCTTCAAAGAAATACGTTTTAAACACACATATACATATAATATATATTAAAATATAATCTATTAAAATGTATTATAACATATATATATTAAACACATCTCTTTATGAAATAAAATATATTTAATGTTCTTCACATTTTTAATGTTTTCATGAAATCATTAAGAAAAAATGTAAGAATGACATGAATTATTACGTCTTCATTTATTAGCTCAAATTATTTATATTAATAACATTCTCGTTATTAACTAGCGTGATGTGCAGTATATCTAATTAAAGAAAAAAAATTTATCTTTCGGAGCATCAGTATAAAATTTATCTGGTCGTTGACACGAGAATGCAGACAAGTATATCGCGGTGCGATATACTTGTTTGCATTTTCGTGTCAATGACCAGATAGAGATCACGTTTTATATAACATTTATTCCTACTACTGCTGTTATAAACCTATTATTCACACTCAAGGGAGTTTAAATTAAAGTCGAGTTATGACCGACTGGCCACTATATATAATCCGTTATATAGATACGCGCCGGTATTAACTTCTTCAAATAACAATAATATCCAGTATGTCTGCCATCTTTTTGACATCCTGCTTATTTCGAGGGATATAACCTTTTTACAGTTACGATTCTTACGCTATGACAACCAATAAAGTATCATAATTTTATTGCGTATACAGAAACTCAGTTATTGGCATCAATTTCTAGTATCAGTTTTTAATAAGCTTAGTAATTTACACTTATAAATGTTATCGATGTATTCAATAAATAAATTTTTTTATTTAATTTTAATTTATATATAAATATGTCATTTTCACGTTTAATTTTTAAGTAGATTAAATATATATGAAATATATATGAAAATGTATATTTTTAGAGTTAACTTTAAATGAATATTTTTGTGAGTCTACTATATCTAGATGTTTATTTATTTCTTATAAAAGAAGTTACTAATTTAATATTTAAGAAATTTAATTAAAAAGTTGTAGGAAAATAGTGCTTAAGTATTCCTTTATCGCAGGAAGATAAATATATGTATAAAACATTTTCACATAAAAATAAGTTATGTTATTTTTATGAAAGATAAAAATAATATCCCGTCAAAATAATACAGCTTAAAATATATAGTCGTTCCAAATAATAATACAATTATTTTTTATACAATTGTGTTAATTCACTGTTATTAAGTTAAATGACACGTAAAGTGCGAACGAAACATAATGGAGTGTCTAATAGAACAGTATGTGTTAGATAAGGTTGTCGGGGAAAAATAACGCTGACTAATGAAGAGACATTAAATCGATCTGTGCAAAAAAATTTCCCTCCCGCCTCTGACACGTCGGAAATAGCCGATGCGACCGAAATGTTCGCTGGCTCGTGAAACGTGCGAACGCGTCGAACCGTTCCGATGACGAATATTTACCGCCATTCGCTTTTCGGTGTCGAGCGTTTATCAAAATTCGACATCTTTCCTGGATTAATGACGTGACCGATGCACCACCCACAGCGGACCGCTAATTAATAATAATCAGTGACGTTTGCAAGCGACCGCATGGTCGATAGTTGTATAGAAGGTCTATCAGAGATACAGTTTCTGACGAGGGAAAATTTATCGGGATATAAAATGAAAACCAGGAACACAGATGCGAACCGACAAATGAGTGTAATATACAAAATGAGTTGTATGGAAGTAGGAGTGAGGTGCTTTTTAGCAGAAGATAGTAAATAGAGATGGAGGCATTAGCCTTTTAAAATAAAAACATGAGGCAGAAGCGCTTCTGAAGCACATGCTATTCGTGAATAATCTTTCGCATTAACCATGAAACATTTATCCTGAATAGTGGCTTGTAAATGCCAACGTAATCAAAAAAGACATTGATGTCTAGCCATACAAATTTTTTATATATTACTTTTACATACAAAATTTTTTCAGTCTCCTTTTTAATAAAAACAAATGCTTTAAGAAAATGTTCCATATGTGCTTATTTATTTAAAATACATGCCTCGATAAGTATATGAATTAATATTAGGTATACAACTTTGCTTCCGCCATTTTTTTCCCGTAAA
>NW_012130076.1:75929-81602 GCF_000143395.1 Atta cephalotes
TATGTCTTGACCACTTTCGCAACATGGGGTCGAGCATTGTCATGCTGCAAAATCACTTTATCGTGTCTCTCGTTGCATTGCGGCCGTTTGTCTTTCAATGCTCGGCTCAAATGCATCAATTGCGTTCGATACCGATCACCTGTGATTGTTTCAGTCGGTTTTAACAGTTCATAATACACTACGCCGAGCTGGTCCCACCAAATACAGAGCATGATCTTGGACGTCAAAATCACCGTTCTTGAAGCGTTGAAACCATTCACGACACGTTCTTTCACTAATAGCGGCCTCACCATAAGTATTTGAGAGCATTCGATGAGCCTCAGCCGCAGATTTCTTCATATTGAAGCAAAAAATTAAAACCTCCCGCAAATGACGAGAATTTGGCTCGTAAACTGACATTTTCAATCGAGAATAACTTTATGATTCAGACACAAATCGACTAATGTTTCTATGGGGTTATGTTGACAGATGCCCAAGTTTATTGTATGACGTCTATGATCTATTTATTTCGACCACCACTTACCGCTAAAGCCAACTATAGGAAAACGGCGGAAGCTAAGTTGTACACCTAATATATTCATTTGCTCCAGCTATATAAATCAATATTCTTTTATCTCTTTTTCATTGAATTTTTTATTGCATTTTATTGAATTCTTTGTTCTTAATAGTACACCCCGTTCTGAGTGCGATCATATTTTTATTACTTTTGGAATGAAGAATCAAAATAATTTTTTAATGAGCACTTAATTATTCATTGTTTTAATAACACTTTTTATTCATTGTTTTCTTTCTAATTTTTTTGTAATGTCATCTCATCCTCTCGTGTTTAACAAGAATATATAAAGAAAGCATTTATTATTATAATTTACTATTATATTTATTATTATTTTTATATTATATTATTATATTATTATATTATTATATTATTATATTTAAATATTATCATTATATTATATTTATCATTATTATTAGTTTTCAATTAATCGACTCGACATTTCTATTACTATAGCAATATTAGTATTCGTATAAAAAAAATATCAGTATCAGTACGCGTGCATCTCCTTGAATCAAATTCTATCTTTATTATATAGTTAACCTTAACATTCTGAAATAATTGAACGCGGCGATATTAAGATACCGCAAATACGTTGCCTAGAAATTTTCGACATATAATCGAAACGAGATTCGAATTACCAATGTCCTAAAATTGGTCTAAAAATCCGAATGGACAAGCAAAATCTAAAGTAATTTATGTAGATCTATTAAAGATGGCAACTAGAACTAATTACAGGAACATATAAATATTAAATGTCTATTAATTAACGTTTTGATATAATATATTATATAATATTGGAATTGGAATTGTATGTTCAGAGGCAAATTAAACACAAATATTGATTACTATTAGCTAATATGACTTATTTAGAATGATTATAAAGAATAAATTGATGTGCATAGAATTTATGCGTGTATTTGGAATTTCATTAATAATTTAGTGATAAGTCAAGATATATTGATTTTAATTTACTACATCATTCATTTGCTACAATGATAATCATCATTTTTTAGTTGCTCGTAAAAAAAGAATGAAAACATAAAGAAAAAAGAAAAAGAAAAATTTTAATATATTTTTATTCCGCTGTAATTATTTATTACATTGAAATTGCATTTTAAAATTAATATTATAAAATAATTTAAATATTAAAAATTTTTTTAATTATATATATATAAATATAAATATAAATTATTTATTTTCTGGAAAATATAATTTTATTTATTTAATTATCATTATTATATATATAAATATATATAAATGAGCGATATGTCAATAATCAAATCTATTAAAATATTTCAAAGAAAATTCTCTGTTAAATTGGACAATTGATTTAATAATATGACAAAAGATTCAAAATCAGCACATAGATCAAGCTTCTATCGTATTGGCAATCCGATTACGGTTTTCAACCAACACGTTCTTCCTTAACGAAGTCATAAAGGTAATATTCTTTTCGCGCGCAAGAACCACCATTGCGAGTGCACGACGTCTAAGAGTTTGTAACTGAACATTCGAAAGATTATCTCTTGGCAACCGATTTCGCCAACGACTCTCGTGCTTATCTCCATTATCCGAAAGCTCGAGGTAAGTTGTCAATGGATATAAGGTCGAGCTCTTTGCACATAGGGTACGCAGGAGTTCGCTCGATTCGCCCACCAATCGAGATTCTCTCGTTCAAATCCTCCTTACCTCACAAGGTGGTAATCGTCGAACATCAAGATCCTCTCAAATCACGCTCGAAAATTGCGCACAAGAAGAAATATTCAGCCACAAAAACTCGTCATGGCGATGTAATCGTAAAAAATACATCTTTACGTCGCAATGTGTTAAATGAGGATAAAATCATATTTGTGCAAATTAAGACAATTTTGTTAAAATCATAATTTGATCGATAAATATCTTTTCTCTGTGTTAAATTATTCTCCGTGTTACTAATTCGTTATTAATTCGTTATTACTTTGTGAGTATCAACAGAATAATAACGACTTATATATCGCTCCCTTACTTCAAAAGTGATACAACTCAAAAAACGTTTATATAATTATATACTTATACTTATAACTACGTTATATTTTAACTAATTATATCGTCAATTTATATTATCTCTGTTACATAAATTTCAGTAAATTTTTTAAAATATGCTTAAAAAATTTCAATGTATTAATTATTAATTATAATCATGGCTAACTGTGCACATATTGTGTCAAATTTTTAGGAATGTATTAAAATTATAAATATATAGTTGCTTTTAAATAATTTAAAAAATGAATCAATTTGAGTGGTCTGAGTAGCTGCAACAAGCGGCTCGGTGTTCAAACGGAGTTGAAGCACCAATGATGTTGCTACCTCTTTAATAGAAATTTCAATTTCGCACGTTTCAGTTGTTTCAGTAGAACATACTTGCTTCGAAACGTTCATTTTTCGCTTCGTTTGAATACGAGGTATTTTGTCAATGCGCGAATTGCGCTTCCATTTAATCGTCGCGTCAGTGATGTTTATCCGCAATTGCATGACCAATAATAAAATGTCAACGATAAATGTCGGTATTTTTGTGTCAAATTGATAAGAATTCTACATGTCGATGACAATAATAAAAGGAAATGTATATGTATCGTTGAGAAAAACGTACGGGCAGAAGGAGAGAAATACGTATTTTCAGAAGCTCGCATTTGCTTTGAAGAATTCTTAAGAATATCTAAAACATGATGACATTATACGTTTTGATTATCTATTAAGGATTACTGAAAGAATATTTCTTATCCGGGCAAATAATTTTCACGCGATTATTTCGAATTATTAATTGTTAACGGTATTTTTCTGGGAATGGAAGTAACTAGTTACTATAATAAACTGCTATTACTTACTTATTTTTTACTTATTAGTTACCTTGTTGTAATGATTTGGTAATAACGTTGCGAATTTTTTATTATGATGTAACACCAGAGTTGGAACAATTAATGGTTACTTATGGATTAGAAAAGTTATTCATTATTGAAAAAAATAATTCTTAATTTGTAATTCGTTCTTTTTTAATATAACTTAATGGAACTTTATGGCATTACTCATTACTTATTACTTATTATTTTTCTCAATAAATAACGCATAATTTATTTTTTTTTCAAAGTAACTTTCCTAACCTTAATGTAGCTTCAGCGTTTAGTTAGTAATCATTACAATCATAAAAAATTACAACATTATCAAATTATCATAAAAAATAACTGTAAACGTAACAGAAAAGTAACTCTTTCCCTATTTTTATGACATCCGCTATATACGATGCATGCGTTCTTTAGCTATCTACGGTTAACCAAACACGTATATTGTTTTAACACGGCGATCAACCGCGAATTCGAACGCCGGAATAATTTATATTTCCATCGAAACTGATCGAACACGTGCAAGTGACTTGTGGACTATCCATGAATTTTGTAGCTTCAACTGAGTTAAATTTAAATAAGTTCTCTTTAAAATAACTTTTTACATTAACTATTCGAATGTCGGATTAGTTTCTCGAACTCGCATGATTGATTAATGAAACATAAATATTCTATGCATTTATCTAAGCGATCTTTGTCTAAACGATTTTTAGAGAAAGTAGAGAAAGCCTCTATTTATATTTCTATATTAAACTACGTCTAGGATAAAAATAGATAATGTTTTTTATTTTATTTCAAATTCAGCGGCAATAAAAAAGATCATTAGCATATCATGCAAAATATATTTTGCTTGCATTTCAAATATCTTGCAATCCGTCCGGTGAAGCATTAAGATTGTTCTTGTATGTTACGGATACTTTCAAATTGAACGATCCTGATTTATTCTCAATCTCCGCGAAACAATCGTCAATTGATTGGGACAAGACTTTAATAGCGTCATTTATAGCGATCAAAGAAATGTCCAAGATAAAGTACTCTTATTTTTATATAAGACGCAAGAAGACAAAAGACTAAAGACTCGAAGTAAAAGCAGTCGCCTTTTTAATCGCTTCGCTGAACAAAGCTGCACTTGTTGCGCTTATCATTTATCGTTAGCATTTTTCTGTGCTTTAAATTCTTAAGATCACATGCATTATATATTTTACGCGCATTATCTTATATTTAATCCACTTAAAAGAAGAAGGTAAAATGAAGATTTTGCATCGTTGCACCAATTGAATTAAACAACATTCTGTTATTTTTAACTTCTATCAGTATCAAAATGTAAAATAAATCCATTTTTGTAATCAGTTTCAAAGTAAACATTGTCCATATTAACATATGCAGTAGATAATAAATTAAATTTGAATCAGATTTAATACATTTTCTTGAGTTAAATTATTTATCTCTGTTGTTTTAGTTAATGATATGAAATTAATGATATATGGAGTAAGAGCAATAGCGACATATAGAAATTATTAACTCAAATTGAATATAATTTGACATTATGTGAATTTAACAGTGAACGAGGTTCTGAAGACATATTTTTAAGTAGGAAAAAATTTATTGTTTTAATAATATCAAACAAGTAATAAATTTGAATGTCTTTGAACACTTAAACACTAGAAACGCTTAATTTTGAAATTATTAAAGATTTTTTTTTACAGTTGATATATGTATAAAGTTGAAAACCATGATGTCAGACTATTAGAGGAAATGGTTTTGAACAATTTTTGTAATAAAATGTTCAAATATTTAAAAATGCTAAAAAATTATTTCCATTTACATTGTTTTTGATGTTAAACGATAGAATTCCTACTATCTGAAAAATTAAGCGTTTTTAGGCCTATGTTCATGTAAATTCTTTTTAATATTTAGCCAATGGGGATATATTTGTAGAATATATGTGATATTAATTCATTTATATCCCGTATATATAAACTCACGTTTTAAATTTTTAGTAATTATTTATAATTTCATTATTGAGAAGAAAATTCAAAATAGATTTAAAAGCAAGTTCAAATTTGTGAAATGTTTCTTTTGTGTCATCGTATGTTATCCGTTATATCTTTTGACAGCTTTGAATAGTAAGATCAACTGAGTGCAGCCACACAAACTGCATTAGTTTGTCGCCCAGTCAAACGTCAATGCTCTCTCTCTCTCTCTCTCTCTCTCTATATATATATATATATATATATTTAC
>NW_012130076.1:84259-89329 GCF_000143395.1 Atta cephalotes
TATAGTGTGTGTGTGTGTGTGTGTGTGTGTGTGTGTGTGTGTGTGTGTGTGTGTGTGTGTGTGTGTGTGTGTGTGTGTGTGTGTGTGTGTGTGTGTGTGTGTGTGTCTATAATTTTGCAAAATCAAATAAACAATAAATAGATATAAATATTTGATGATAAAATTTGAAATATGTTTGCTTATATTTTTTTTAAGTATTGAATAATTTGGATAATTATTTAAGTATCACAAACAAATTAATAAAAGTAAAAAAACTAAAAATAATTCTAGTTCATATTAAAATAATTTAATTACTTTTTCAATATTTTTCTTTCTCTACGCTTTAATAAAATTAATTGAAGTGCTTATTGCAACAATGGACTAATCCATATTTTGTGAAAACGTCTGGAATAAATAAAAAATCTGTCCCTTATCTATTTTTACCATTATTACATGTTTGATTACATAAGAATCCATTGTTATAACCTTTTAATTTATCAACAATGTGTCAAATAAATTACTATTCATACATGGAAAAAATGATTTTGCTGAAATGTCTAAAAGAACTGAATACAGATTTTAAAATAATTTTGTTGGACTATTAAAATAAAATTATGTAGGAAACTCAAGTATAATGAACAATGCTGCAAACAATTTTAATATTCTGGCTTGAGTGTCCTACATAATTATTCAATTAGTCCAACAAAATTATTTTTAGATTTGTATCTAGCTAAAATGACTAAATTTTTAGTCATTTTAACAAAATTGTTCTTTTCGTGTACATTAAAAAAATTTGTTTTTTTTTCTTTGAGCATAAATATTTAGTAAATTTCTTTATTTTAAATCTTCCATTAATTGAAATAAAGACTTTGATAAATAAGAATAAACAAATTCTATCAGCAAATAAGAAATAAATATTAAATTACTCATTTCAGGATTTTATGCCGCTGTCATTCGACGCGTCTCCTTAGGTCTCTTATTCTTTTCGGATTCCTGTGTAGCAATACTTGCAGAAAAATAGTTATTTTACGATCAAGTTTGATACTAATTATTAGTAATATAAGTAATATACGACAATTGTGAGTGTCTGAGAAGTTAGCACGGTATTTTATTAATTTTCAAAAAATAATGACTGTCAGCACTTCCGATAGCACTTTTGATTTATTGTTTGTTCAAAAATAACAAAATGTTCTATGTTTTTAATATCAAAAAGTCAAAAATAAAGAAATGCTGTGCTAACTTTACGTTCCAGCATAGCATAATTTTCTCTAAAGTACCAGATGCTATCGAATATTACGACATCTGTTAAATGTTCCCTTTTTTTAAGCTAGATTGATTATTATATGATGTTTCAGGACAAAATTCAACAATTAATAATTTTTACACAGGTTATAATATTCGAATTCCACGGAAACATGTCGACCCGATACCTTTGGGCATTTTGACAATAGTTCTGCTGAAAATAATCAGCACGACACATTTCCGCCAAGTGACATGCTGGTAGCCATAATTAAAATTATTTAAAAATGTTTATAAGGCAGAACAACCTTTATAATTTATTCGTATAGAATTCGAGCGGAATGTATCAGAATTATTGTGAAAAATGCCCAAAGTTATTCGGTTGACACATTTCCATGGAATTCGAATATTCTAGCCTGTGTAAAAATTATTAATTGTTGAATTTTGTCCTGAAACATATAATAGCTGAAACGTGAAATTAGCTATCTCTTAGTCATTTCTTTATTTTTTATTTTTTGGTGTTAAAAATGCAAAACATTTTGTTATTTTTGAAAGAACAGTAGAAAGTGACAAAGGAAAGAACAATGGAAAGTGTTACCAAAACAATCATTATTTTTTGAAAATTAATAAAATGTGCTAACTTCACAGACACCAATTGCAAATGATTTTGTACTCTCGTTAATTTGCACTCTGTTCAATGCATATTTTTTGATGAAATAAAGAAATAACAAGGTAGATAAAATAAGGTAGATAAAATATCGCGCGAAGCTGCGATCAGTTCGACACTTGCAACGTCTCGTAAATTAACTTGCGACGAACAAATCCTAAACAGTGGAAGGAATTTGAAAATTGTATGGTCAATTTCACATGCCTGTATAACAGCGATGTTATACCTGTTGCGCCATCGTACTTTCGTGCATTTTCCGCACTTTGAATAACATAATCGCGTTGTGAAACGTACTCTAAATGATTTTAAGCATCGTTAGGCAAGTAATTATTACCAGTAATTTACACAACCGTTGTGTGCCACAAGAAATGAAAATTTTTGAAATGCCGAATACCACGTGCCAATTTTACGAAATATTTAATGCGTATCACGAAATAAATGTACTTAAAATTCTATTCCTTTTATATGTATATTTCCGATTAATTTCAATGAATAGATTATTATCGTACATTTCGCATTTCATTTTGTAAGAGCTTTATAAGCGTATGTATGATATAAAATTGCATACTCTCATTGAATTCAAATAATATCTCCATTAATTGGTTATAATGAAATTTTCAATTCAATTGAGCAGAATGAATCGTTATTTTACACCGTACATGTATAAAGTGTTCCAAAATTTGCAATTCAAAATATTATAACAAGAAAGTTTCCAAAAAGTTAAATAAAAAATTATTTGTAAATTTTTATTTTTATTTATAATAATAGTTTCTGAGAAATAACAGTTTGAGAGGTCTATTCTGCAAATTTTAACAACTATAACGCTACAATTACAGTTGTTAAGGATTACAGAATAGGCCCTTAAATATGGCCAATTACTATCTATGTTTAGATGGTCACCTGTAGTATTGGTAAGCGCGTTAAAGTTTAAAGAGGAGCGTTTACTAGTGCTCACTAATGTTCATGTTACACCACACATCAGAGATTAAGGATTGCGAATTGAGAATTAGAATTCAGCTAATCGGAACAAAACAGATTAAAATTAAAATTAATCTGATTGGTCAATTTCTAATCTTTAATTCGTAATCTTCAATCTTCAATGTGTAGTATAACACGGACATAATACTACCGCACTCGCAATTCGTAGGCAAATAGTTGTTTAAATAATATATAATTGGTTATATTTAAACTCTTATATCTCGAAAATTATTGTTTAAAATAAAAATTTACAAATAATTTTTTTACTTAATTTTCCAAGATTTTTACTTAATTTTTCGAGAACTTTTTTATTATAGTATTTTAAATTGCAAATTTGGGACAAACTGTATATCAAGCAAATATACATATATAAATATGTGTCCTATATATGTACTCTCTTATGCGTCCCTCGTTCGGAAAAAGAAGGACGCCGTTCAAATTTTCTCTATAGAGGCTTTGATGCCCGTTTCTTTCACTGAAATTTTCTCTTTTTTGAATTACCACGCGCTTCAATCGTTTTATAAAAGGACCGATTTTTTTCTCGTTTTTCCACTAACATTCGTGAACGACATTCCCAAGTAATTTGCCGCGAAGCTGTTTGTCGAAGACGGTTCCCAGGTACTCGAGTCCGTTCTTGAATCGAAACTACGGTATTAAAATTACTATCTGTACCTATACATTTTATTTTGCATATGTTTCCTTTTTATATTTTCTGCTTTTCTTAATTCCTGGCTTCCTTAAAGCTTATCATTAATTCCGCCAAATTATAATAAAAATGATGATTTATAATACATTAAAAACAGAATTATTAATACGCAAACAAAGTATTGGCAGTTTTGATATTTGAAAATCTGCTATTTGCTTTGCTTATGATTAATCTTTTGTAGATGGTAGCTTTTATAATAAAGAAACTTAAAAAAGATTTTGTTTTGTAAGACTTTTTGGAGTAGTTAAAGGATCCCGCAATTTTTTTATGGGAAAATATTGAGTTGTCCGGAAAGTTCATGCCGACTAATCTAATTATAATTTAATAAATGTATACTAAAATTTAAATCTTCTGCGTTTCAATTTTCCTTCAACATCGGCACGAACTTTCCGGACAACCCAATACTTTCGATCAAAATTTGGCTGAAAATTTAGTATTTAGTAAATTTGTGGTAACTTATGATATCCTGATCAAAAATTTATAATTAATACTCTGATTCTGGCCTCAGAACTTCAATTTCAAACAAATAATCTGATTATTGTAAAAGTCAATTTTAAGAGATTCTTGATATCTCTGAGTTTGAATGTGTCTAAAAATATTAAGTTTCAAAAGAATAACCTTCAATAAAGGAAGATCTAATGGCCTCACAATCAGAATATGGAAATCAGTTTTGCTTGCACAGCACTGATGAACTTCAAATAAAGCGCGAAATTGGAAACTCGATATTACTTTTAAATTAAAAATTCTCTGATATAATAAATACTGAGTTTATCAAAATAAGATCAATTTTTTAAATTTCTGTCCGCCATAATGGATTCATTATTTAAATTTTATATTTTCGATCTCAAATTCGAATAAAGCGTTATCAAATTATCATGAACCAAGTTTTATAAAAATCGGACAAAAAGTTTTACAAAATAAAAGGGAGTGATTCCAAATAAGGTCGCCTGTCTACGAAGGAATTAAATAAATGATAAATGAAGTATTAATTATAAATACGTATAAATTACATAAGTATATCTTTTCTATTCTTGAGACTTGAAAATGTTAAATATTAAGAAATAAAACGAAGAAATAACATAAATCTTCAAATCTTATGTTACGCAGAATGTCGCTAAAAGTTGTACGTTACTAACGGGATCCTATCACTATTCTTGTAGCAAGTTGAAATCATCATTTCTTTGGTAGAAAGTTCGAGAAGGTTTGTGAACTTTTCGCGTGTCTTCCATTTATTAAATCACGTTATCTGAACGGCCTGTAAAGTTAACTCACGCGAGATGTTAGAAGCTTGCTGTGACAAGCATGACATATAAAATACGTACATATATCAAATAAGCGAAGCCTTTATGTGCGAAGTCGAACAATTTTCGATAAAATAGTTTCGCTATATTTCGTCACTGTGTGTTTCCTCTGTCTCTCTATCGCTTTCTCTTTCTCTCTTTCTATCCTCCTCCTTTTCCTCTTCCTTTTCCTCTTTCTCTTCTTCCTCTCTCTCTCTCTC
>NW_012130076.1:90122-94034 GCF_000143395.1 Atta cephalotes
TCTCTCTCTCTCTCTCTCTCTCTCTCTCTCTCTCTCTCTCTCTCTCTCTCTCTCTCTCTCTCTCTCTCTCTCTCTCTCTCTCTCTCTCTCTCTCTCTCTCTCTCTCTCTCTCTCCCTCCCCCCCCTCTCTCTTTCTCTTTCTCTGTTTCTCTATCTATCTATCTCTTATATCAAATACGTTCGATATAAGTACTCATATTTTGCCTATGCAAATACATCAATCTTCTCTATAGTCAAATGTCAAACAGTTTAATTCCCTCATTTATCATTTATATCAACAGATAATTACATCAATTCGATACATATATATGATACATATAAATAATATATAGATTTAATCTTCAAAATAATGCAGATTGTAATTTGCTTAGATAATTTGGGTCAAACGAAAATAAATACAGAAAATTAATTTACTTTAAAATAATTAATGTCTCGCAGAAATAAGCATATAATATTAACTTTTAATGTTTTTTTAGTAGTAATGAAATGAAAACTATCGCCATTGCTATTAATATTTTATATATTTGTCGTTTTTCTGTATTCCCTTTATCTTTGATCATCTCGTATGACGTTTGAAGGGAGATTCGCAGGACGAGCTTGATCCGCTGTTGATGACATCGTGTTCACGCATTCAAGCCACATCACGACAAAATAAAGCAGTCGGGAAAAAGCCTTGTTTCCGTGAGCATGCGAAGAGTGAAACAGCGAGAAAGATGGAAAACGCGCGCGTGAAGGACCAGAAATTGCGTTCGTCGTAGTATTTTGCATATACCAGGTTTACCGTAGAGGACCACCGTGGCTGGCGTTTGCGTTTACACAAGAATTGTCCATCTGTATGTACATTCGTCGCCAAGGGAGCAAATCCAGGAGCAAAAAGTGGAACCGACAGAAACATTCCGGCGCGATTCGTTCCGCGTTGAATTCTCTTTTCTCATATCGTCGTATTTCTTCATTCGTAGACGGTTTTTTCCTTGTTGATCATAAGCGAATTTCATTGCGAATTTTGCTGTCTTGCATCGAGGAACCGTAAAATCATTGTGTTGTGAAGGGAGGAAAATGATATTGGAGAATGCATAAATATGATTAATTGATAATTAAATTGAGCTATAATACACGCTTTCGAAATACACTGATCAATATAATTATCATCATAGAATTTAATTGAAAACAGAGCAAACTAATATCATTCTATAGTGACGGTAAAAAAATGTAAGAAATAGGATAAATTCTTTGCAAACTTATCGAAACATTCAATATAATTGAAAATTGTATTGAAAGTTGTATTGATTTTATGTAATGGGTTAAGAAAATAGGTCGTAAAATAAATTGCTTTTTAACTTTATTAACTTTTGGTACTTTATTAACTTTCTATTAACTCTTGGTACTCCAATTTGTTTTATGTACATGAAATGTATCTTTCAACATGCAGAAAAAAATATTTATCAATTTTTTAAATTGCTACAAACCTTTTAGTTTATTTTTGTTAATGTTTATTTTTATTTAATATTATATGCCAAATAATGTTTATTTTTAATGTTATCTCTCTCTCTCTCTCTCTCTCTCTCTCTTTCTCTCTCTCTCTATACTGCATCGGTTATTGCTTTCGAAACAATTAACAATAATCTCAATTCATTTCACGGAGAAAAAATGGAGCTAATTTGTAATTTTTTTTTATTCATGATACAATACAATGTCGTTTTCTTTAGAATGCAGGATATGGTAAAAACTTGCGTCCGAAAAAATTTGTATATTGACGGTGGGAATATTGTGGGAAGATAATTTAATAAACCAGACGATGACGACTGCATAGAGAACAAAGCATCGTTTGATCTTTAGCTCTGGCGAGACGTCTGATGAAACGCAGGAGAAATATTTCGTTGAGTAAAAGTGGAACACGGAGTGTCATAATAAATGATGAATTCTCATTGCAAGAACTCTCGGAGAAGACTCCACTATGACAATGGAGTCAGTGACACGAAGAGAAATTGCTACAGCAATCAAATGACGAACATCGAACGCGTCGATATCTTCCGAGCGAAGACGCATTATAAATTAATGTGATGAAGTAACAGCATGCTTTCAAGAAACTGTAATTAACAATTATCGTTATTGAATTATATAAGACGAATTGTATAAGATAATAAAAATTTATAATTGACCAAAAATATGAATCATAACTGGATGAAAAAAACTTTTAAGATTCTTTAGAGACTTTAAAATCGGATTTAGATTTAAGATCGGTAGATTAACTCGGTGTATGATAATAGTTTTTCTTTGAATTTCGATTAATCTTATATAAACCAAATCTGATATTCTATTTAGTTTGCAATTTGTAAGTTGTGTGTCTTAATATTTGACATTGAGAAATAGAACGTAAATCGAAGAGTGCAAAAACAAAATAATAGTGATTGAAATCATATTGAATCATATTGAATATCCAATTCTTATATTTCGCTAACAATGCAGTTCTTTTGTGTAGAAAAACTTTACCCAAAGGTATTCTCCCTAAAATGTCAACTCAATTTTATATAAAGAGAAAGTTGCCTTGAATTGAAGAAATAGTTCAAATATATAAGTTTCATAGTCAGTTGATCGTCAAAACAGTTCACATATAATATTTAATTCATATTTGTGAATTGTATATACATTTAAAGAATAAGTTTATAATATATAAACACACACATTGTAATTAAAATATAAAAAAATCACTTAAAAGGATTTTTTTTTAAAAAGTACAGGATTTTTTTAAAATATGAAATATCAAAGAGAAAAATCAATTTTTTTATATATAATTAATTAACGATGTGTCACAAATTAATAGACGGTGGCTATATGATGGATAAGACATAGGCTCATTATAAAAACGATAGAACGAATCCTAGCTTTCAAACGAATCAAGATTGTATTCCTGCAATTTTTCTGATTTTTCTGATTTTTCTGATTTTAGTGATTAAATTCAATTTCAATGAAAATGTCTTTAAAACTGAAGATCTTAGGATAAAATCAATATTTTTTCGTCAATAATCGACGGTATCTTGCAAATTAATCGAAGATAAATTGATGCACTCGTTAAAAAAAAAACAGTAGAGTCTTAGCTTTTAATTGAGACCAATATTATCCTACAATTTTTTTATATGAAAATATTGATTATATCGATTCGTGATTTTGATTAAGTACCAAACATGGCCAACGTCGATGGTGAAGGTATCATATTTCAAAGCACATATAGTACACATGTTTTCACACTTTTTTTTGCAGCCACCTGTTACTTAAGGTACCAACTACAAGCAAAAAATGAAACATAATCTTCTTTTTCAACGTGCCTGTGTGCCTGATTTTCAAAATGCTGTAATTTCACAAAAAATAAACGTAGAGACATAAGACGAACATCAATTTTTTTCATTTCGCGTTTCGTAGCTTACGTTGAATATATACGTTTTTATTATGACAAATAAGCGGTATGTCTAGTGAATTAGAAGTCTAATAGTGAGTTAAAAACTTCAAAGACTTTATTTAACATGTTTTTTCAAGTTACTTATGAGAAATAAATCTATGATTGGTTTATTATGGTGTATTAAAAGATCGTATTTTATATAATTTAAATTCAGTTTAACTATATGCTTTTAATATTGTTAAAATAAGTCATATTGTTAAAATAAGTCGAAACAGTGACTCATAATTTCAAAAATTTAAATTAAAAATGATTAATATTTGAAAATATTCATATTTTTTAACGCAGATTATTACTTAAGCTTAAATTTACTATTATAGAACTTTAGAATATGTGTAATATGTTTAGAATAACATATATAATTGTTTAATAATATGCAATAAAAAACAAAATATACTTATAAACAAAATATACTTATAACAAAATATAATTATTGACATTTTGACATATATATATATATA